>NC_056731.1:491310489-491547989 GCF_019279795.1 Protopterus annectens
ATAGCTGCCAGTTGAACTCTGATGGTGGCTGAGGAGGAGCCTGATCGAAAAAGTTCTGCTAGAAACTCTAGAACTGTCTGGACAGGAGCCATAAAGGGGTCCATGTGTTTTTCCCCTGCCCAGACAGAGAAACGATTCCATTTGCTAGCATAAGTCTTTCTGGTAGTAGACTTGTGAGAATCGAGGATGATATCGCGAACTGATTGAGAGATAAGGGGAAGCCGGGCTAGGGTTGGAAGTGGAGTAACCAAGCTGTGAGGTTGAGAGATCGAAGGGACTGATGCAGCCCGCCTGATTGATGGGTCAGAAGATCTGGCACTGGGTCCAGATGCCAGGGCTGCTCCAGTAGATGGTGTTGCAGGAACGGAAACCAAATTTGTCGAGGCCAGTAAGGGGCAATGAGGATCATCCTGGCTCTCAAGGCAGTTGCTTTCTGGATTAATTGAGTAATCAACGGAAAGGGGAGGGAATGCATACAGAAGACCTCAGGGCCAATCGTGAACTAGAGCGTCTCTGGGGGGTAGACCTGGGAGGGGGAAGAGGGTGAAGAAGTCTGGGCACTTGCTGTTTAGAGGTGTTGCAAAAAGGTCGCAGCAAGGCTGACCCCACCATCTGAAAATTCTTTCCGCTACTGTCTGGTTGAGAGACCACTCGTGAGGCTTGAGAATGGCTCTGCTCAGTCTGTCCGCTATGATGTTGGACTTCCCGGGAATATGCATTGCTACCAGAAACCGTGGAGAAGAGATCGCCCATTGCCAAAGTCTGAGTGCTTCTCGACATAGGGGGTAGGATCTGGTTCTGCCCTGCTTGTTGATGTACCACACTACAGACATATTGTCTGTTTGAATTGAAATAGTCCCGGTGGGTAGAGAGTCCTGAAGGGCCTGCAACGCTGAAAGTACCGCTCTCATTTCCAAGACATTTATGTGCAAGTGGCATTCGAAGGGTTGCCATGTGCTCTGGACTGTCCTGCCCCGAAAATGCCCCCCCCCACCCAATCAGGGAGGCATCCATTGTCACAGTGGCAACAGGAGGAGGAAGGACCACAGATCTGCCCTGGAGTACCTGAGGGGAGACCGTCCACCAAGAAAGGTGTCTTTTGCATGACTGAGTGATTAGAATGGTGTGTGACATGGGGAGCTGCTGAAAGGACCACGGGGAAAATAGCATCCACTGCAGGATCCGCATATGAAAACGCGTTAGGGGGAGTAAAGTGATTGCTGCTGCCATGAGACCAAGTGTTTTTAGTACAAATCTGGCTTGGACTCTGCTCTCCTGTAATAGGATCTGAACATGGTTGCGAATGTCTGAAACTCTTTGTGTGGGTAGTTTTGCTGAGAGCTCCACTGTGTTTAAAATGGTGCCTATGAAGGTAATAGACTGACAAGGTGACAATGCAGACTTTTCAAAATTTAGAGATACCTAGCGCGTTGCACATTTGTACATTGTAATCTCTGGATTGGAGTAGTTGGTGCCTGGTGGTGGCAGTAAGGAGCCAGTCGTCTATGGAAACGCCTGGAATCCTTGTCATCACAGGTGAGCTGCAACCACTGGCATGCATTTGGTAGGGGCTGTGATGAGGCCAAAGGGCAGGGCTCTGAACTGGTAGTGACTGGCTCCCAGCCGGAAGCGGAGAAACCTTCTGGAGCACCTGTTCATCTTGATATGGTAGTACGCATCCTGAAGGTCTATAGAGCACATCCAATTGTCCTGACCCAGAAAGGGTAGAATGGACTGTAGCGTGACCATCCGGAACCTCGTTCTTTGAACCAACTTGTTCAGCCTGCTGAGATCCAAAATAGGTCACCAGTCCCCTGTCTTTTTTGGTACCAAACAGAACATGGAGTAGATACCGGATCCTTGTTGGTCTGCTGGGACTGGCTGGATGGCCCTTTTTCTTAGCAACTTTTTAATTTCTAGTGCTACTAGATCCCTCAGACAGGGTGGAACGTCTGGAAGGGGCCTTTTTGGCTGTTGTGGGGTGTGAATAAAGGGAATTCTGTAAACCTCAGATATGATCTACTGTACCCATTTGTCTTGCGTGAGGGAATGCCAGGCTTCTGGGTACAGTGATAGTCTTCCCCCGACTGCCTCCGAAGGTGGACAGTCTGGCAGCTCCTCAGGGGTGCTGGAAGGGAGAAAAATTCTCTGCTACCCTGATTCTGCGGACCCCCCCTGCCCCTCGGGCGGCGTCTATTATTGTTCCCTCCTCTGCCTCTGGAGGGAAGCTCACCACGTGCATCAGGCAGTACTCCCTGAGGTTTGCGGAACCACATTTTCCCACCCTTCTGACCCTTAGGGTATGGTCTAGAAGGGGTAGAAAAACAGACTCCTACAGCAGAGAGAGTCTTGCCTTCCTGCTCGCACCTGGTCCATGTATCCTTCACTTGAGGTCCAAACAAGGCAGAACCGTCAAAGGGTGTGTTAGTGAAGGACACCTTGAAGGGGTCGGCAAAGTTGCAAAGCCGCATCCAGGCATGTCTCCTTAGAGCAACGCCCGTGCCCGCAGCCCTACTCGCTCCATCGGCGGCATAGGAAATGAGCCGCATGGAGGAGTTTACAATAGAGTTCAGGGTCCCTAGCTGGGAGTTGATCTTTTCCTGAGACCCCGCAGCTGATGGGTCCTGTAAGGTATAACCTAGTTCTTTGAGAAGGTCTCTCTGAAGACGGGTGAAATGGCACAAATAATTCAGCGAACACATGGCAAAGGTCACTGAAGAAAACATCTGCTTACCGTACCTATCCATAGTCCTAGATTCCTTATTAGGAGGATAGACAGGAACTGAAGGGTCAGCCAACTCCTTCTTAGTGGCCGCTGCCACCACCATGGCATCAACGGGGACGCCCTTAGTAAGAAACTGCTTATCCTAAGGGGCTGTAATAAATTTTGTGGTCCTCCGAGGAGTTGGTTCCATAGTATCCGGAGCCGTCCACGCCTTCCGAGCCACCACCTCCATGAGTGGGTCGAAAGGCGGGGACACCCAGGAGGTGGAAGGGCGAGAACCAAACACGTCCAGGTACACAGACTCGTCCTCGGAAGGGTTGAGGGCAGACCAGTTCCCCCTCTGTTTAAGGATCTCTAGGATGTCAGAAAATGAGACATCCTTAGAGGGGGACCTTGGGGACCCTTACGAATCATCCAGGTCGGAGTCAGATGTCACTGACTCCGGGGAGTCCACATGCTTCCTCTTGCATGTCCTCTTCCAAGGGGGCTCCCCCGCAGGATCAGGGGAGGCCTCAGAAGAGGAGGATACGCCCAATGGGGCGACCTGGAGCATTGGTTCTCCATGCATGGGTTCAGGAGGGTAGGCAGAGGCCGAAGCAGGCACCATGGAAGGAGAGGCCGATGGGGCCGACCATGGCGCCGGTATAGGAGCCAGCATGCTCCTCATGACCTCAAAGGTGACCATATCAGGCAGAGAGGAGGGACCCAGCTCCGAAGAGATGAGAGCTCCTCCCGGCACCGAGATGGACGGCTCCGAGGCCGATGTCGGTGCCGAGCTCACCTGCGCCGATGCTCTGAGAGGGAGAACTGGGTCAGACAAGGGTCCGATGCCACTCACCCCCTCGGAACAGACGAGGGAGCCCCGGCGCCCGGATCCCTCCAAGGACGGAGGCAATGAAGGGATCGGAGCCGACGAAGAAACCAATAAGGGTGGAATCGGTTCTGACGCCCCCATGGTACCAACCCCGACGGCCTCCGGCTCCGAGCTCGAAGGAATAGTCGGAGGAGGAACTGGAGCAGGTGTTGCGGAAGCTGCTGTCTGTTGAGATGGGCTATGCAATAACTGGGCGAGTACCTGCGACTTCAAAAGCCTACTGACTACCCTCTCGAGGTCGTGGTCCAAAAGCCTGGAAGATCTAGAGGAGTGAGGCCTATGGCTCCACTCCGACAGCAAGGGGGACTTCGGAACCGACCTGACCGACTCCAATGAAGGAGATCGGGAGCGCTTTCGGCTTGGAGACGGCTCCGACACCAAGGTCGGAGCCGACTAAGGCCTCAATCTATCGGTTCCGGACGGAACTGACGAGGCAGAAGAAGGTCCGCTCGGCGCCGGCTCCGAACATGGAGCCGACGGTTTGGCGGGCTTAGAAGGTTTTCCTGACAGAGGCTTGGTAGGAGAACCTTCGGGCTTCAATAAGCCCCTTAGGACGAGCTTATTTCTGCGCTCCTGCAGGACTCTTGGGCTAAAAGCATGACAGATGGAACAAGAGTCCTGCAGGTGCAGAGGGCCCAAACAATGCACACAAGAAGTGTGACCGTCTGTCAGAGACATCTTCTGACAGCACGAGTCACACTTCTTGAATCCAGATATCTTGGTATCCTTAGACATGATACCACAGGAACGGGACAAAAAAGTCTAAACAAGTATACAAACACATACACAACACTTGACAGACACTCTCAAAGTTTCTACGATAAAACAAAAACAAAATTCTACACACACAGCTACTGAAAGGAACCTGTACAAACCTACTATAAAAGGGGGGTAAAGGCCTAACCACCTTAAGGGTGGAAAAGAGTAAGAAAACTATTAATAAAGGGAGGGAAGACTAGGCAGGAGACTACTAACACTACTAGAAAAGATCTAGGGAAAAATACCAATCAAAAATTAACTATAATATAAAAAATTTTAAATACGACCTGGAGCCGGTGAAAACGCAACCTCGTAGCTGAAGCGGCAAACGAGATCTGGGTATATGACACCTAGCATTAGGGGACATAGCATAGCCTCGAGCCGGTGAAAAATAGCTCTCGAGCTTATCCAGCAAGAATGAAGGCGAGATTGACAACTTAACATCTACTGTAAGTATTACATACACCGAGTTTCCATACATTTTTTGTAACTATAGGAATGAATTTATTACTCAATATCAGCACATTTCCTGCTACTTCCTTATTTAGAATTTCTACTACTAGATGACAAAATTCAGTTCATTCAATAAATTTGGCTCTTTGGAATAACAAAATTCTTTAAGCATTAAATAATCAAGAGTAAATATTTTTGTTTTTATGAAGTAATTGCCATTAACTACACATAGTATTATACCAATGTACTGAAGTCAGTGCTGTAACTTATAGTTCTTTAAATATTGATGTGGTTGTCTATACATTGACTGTAAGTCTTACTTTTGTAGCCTTGATTTATGTTGCTTACCTAGTATCTATGTCGTGAACTGTTTAACTTGTGCTTTCCACTTCAGCAATGACTGGAACTGGTCATTTGCCAACTTAGTTAAATTTTAAGTAACAATACAATGACATTATAATATAAGTTTCTTATTATTTATGAGTTAGTCAATATAATTAAGATTTTCACATTTCCAATGCAGAATATATAAACTTCTGCTCAAATCTATATGAAGTAAAGTTTTTAAATTTCATTACTGTTGTATTTCTCCCTGGATTTTATGGTACCTCAAAATTTTATGCATTCAGAGAAAGTTAGTAGGCAAGCAGTCCAGAAGGCACTTGAGGACCCTAATGCGACTTCACAATTACCCAAGTGCACAGTCTGGTTAACTGACCTGTTCAGAGTTGTACAGCAGTTAAATAGAGGCTTTGCAAATCAAACACTGAACTACAGGAAGTAGTTTAACAGTTCATAGCCGTAATCCTCTCTGCTAACTGCCAGGCTTTTTAATCAGCATGTCTAAATCAGAGAGTCACTTTCTCTAGTATCATCTTATGGGTTCACATTATCAAGGTCTTATTGCTGTGTCATAGTTTATGCCATAATAAAATTACTTATTATACAATGACCCCCCATTAATATTCCAAAATGTGCATGCTGATTGGTCAGCATGCACATTGTAAATCAGAGTTATAGTAATGGAAAAAGGTCCTGTCGCCGTGCACATTGTAAATCAGAGTTATAGTAATGAGTAATGGAAAAAGGTCCTGTCGCCCGGACTTTTTTTTTACAGCAATAGAGAATGCAAGATCTCCGTTGCTTTTTACACACTGTCTCGCTATGTTAAACGAGTTTAACATAGCGAAACAACTTTAAAAAAAATAACCGAGATCTTCCTATCTCTGTTGCTTTTTTTGAAGGTGTCTCGCTATGTTAAATGGGTTTAACATAGTGAGATAGCTTTAAAAAAAAGCAACAGAGATTCTCCGTTGCTTTTTTTAAAGTTGTCTCGCTATGTTAAACTCCTTTAACATAGCGAGACAGTGTGTAAAAAGTAATCCTACCTAGAGTGATATGCAGTTCAATGAGTTTAGTTTGTGGGTCTCTATGGTGTGCCTGGAGGTAATACTCATTCATAAATATGGAGACTCCACCACAACTGCCTTCAGGTCTGAAGATATGAAAAGTACAAAACCCAGGTACAGAGGTAGTGCTCTATATTTAAACCAGTTTAACTAATTTTGCAGAAATGGGTGCTTTCCAAATGCAAGAATATTTCAAGATCAGGCATATTACTATTTACACTTACTGCTTTGAGGAGAGCCACCTTAACATGATCCAGTTTTGGGATATATAAATTACATTTATCTTTAAGACTCATGGAAGCTCGAGATATCCTGAAACTAAAAAACACAAAGCATTTAGACTCTTGCATCCAGAACATTTAAATGACTGCATTTACCTTAGCATTTAAATAACTTTTGCATGGTTCCTATTTTGTGTTTTTGCTCTGAATCTAACTGAAGTCATTTTACTGTTTGCACTGCTTATTCAATTGGATTTGGTGCTATGTCTAGGTATTTATACCAGTTTTTATTTTTTCCTCTAAATTCTGAAGCTACAGCTATAAAATGATTTGGCTTTTGCAGTTTGCATTGTTGTTATACGCTCTTAAGTGGACTAATCAGCATTACTGCATTCTAATCACTGTGCTTTAATTACTTTGCACATATAGAGCAAACAGACAGTTTTGGTCAGCTGTTTTACCTAGAGCTTGTGGTCATTAAGCTCAGTGGCAGTGGAGGATTTCTGCAGTCTTGAAAAGGCAAACACTTTTTGGTTAGAGTTTAAACTGTTTCAAGTCTTCATTTTCCCAGGTATTTTAGATTACATGAGTAATCAATCAGGCTCTGGGAAGAAGAAGCTCTCCTGAAGCTAAAATCAAAGTATTTGGACTCCATTTTGTATACAGAAAAGTACACAAGACTACAGCATCTATCTTAAAGTTTAAATCAGTTTTGGGTACTTTTCCATTAACCCCCCTACCACTTCATGCTCAGTCTATAACCCACTGTAAACTATATAACATTTACAAATACAATTCAGCACAAGTTTAACATGCCCCACCCTCAAAGTATATGCCAACTAATAATAAATGTCAACTGTTAAAAACCTACAGGCAAATTTAATTTCATAATTTTAGCCAATAACTGCTTTGCCTGTCACACTAAACAAATAGAATTTCTGGTGTACTATTAAACCGTTACAAGCGTTATCACTTCAACTGTTACTATTAATGTTCTTCTTCTTTTGGCTTTTCCCAGTTTGGGGTCGCCATAGCGGAACTCAGGTCTGTTAATGATTGGCAGTAGACTTTTTACAGGTGCCGAGGTGCCAGCTTGATGCCCAACCTTCAACGAAGGCACGCTTATTCTACGCATGCCTTCTGAATGCCACTCGACCATGGGGAGGACATGCAGACTCCACACAGAAGGCGCTCCCACCGAAAATCGAACGGGAGAACCTCTTGCTGTGAGGCAACAACGCTACCATTGCACCACTGTGGCTTATCAACTGTTACTATTAATACTATTTATTATTATTTCTACACAGCTACTATCTCAAAACTAGTGGTTAGCTTACCAGTCCCAACGGAAATGATATATCACATTCCGGAACAGTAAAATTATAACCCAGTGACACAGAAGTCCATTAACCTCGACACTGTTTAATGACAGAAAAAAAGCAAGCGCTACAACTACTGATTACGCAATCAAACTGAGACGAGCTGAGTAGTATGTAAAGTGAAAGTAGTGTAACAGTGATTATTAACCTGATGATCTTAGACCGTTTTGTTATCGAAATTTGTTAGTTGCGTGGTTGGATCAGGGACTGTAGTTGTAGAACAATTACTAGGGTTACCACCTGGTTTGCCACCTTTTCAAATGCTCAAAGTGGAACATTTTTGGTGCAAACGTCAGAGTTTGCAGGGAAAAACATACCCAAGGCCAGTACAAAAGACAGCCGTATAAATTGCATTAGTTTGCAAGGTCCTGTGAATATGTAACATTCATGTAGCGGTGATCTGTGTACTGTTTTATACACTGGTGTGATAACACACGCCACAGCAATGAACTACTAATACCAGGATGATCTCTGCGGAATGCAATCTGTCATTCCTAACCATTTGTACTCTTTCTGGTTATTTCTAGTACCAGCAACTTATTTTGGAGGACCTTTTGAAAGGCTACCCATCAGTCTTCGTTGGACTCGACGAAAACGGCGAGACGCATGGTAGGGGTTTAACGGAAAAGTACCCAGTTTTGTTTCCTAGCCACAAACAACTTTCTTTTTGTACTTTTAAACTTTGACTTGCCCACCCATACTGTATATTTGGCCTTGGAAGCTCCTCCCAGTATCATCTCCTCTGCTCATTTTACGGGGTACTGACAGACCAAACTAGGAAGGCCCTCCCCTAATCCAGTTAAACCTCGAGTTAGCCTCTGGTTTCATACATTTTTTGGCTTTTGCTACATGTTCAAGCTGCCCTTAAAGTCATCTCCATTTTGATACATTTATTTTTGTACTTTTTGCACTTATCTCATTTTTTTGTCAAAAGTACAGTTGCTTGTAACTTTTTTTTTCAATAATTTTTATTTTTACATTAATAAAGTCACAAATAAAAACCATCTTACAACATGACTGTGTGCATATATATATATATTCATACATATATATATATATATATATATATATATATATATATACACATACATACATCTATATATATATATATATATATATATATACATATACATACATACACACATATACATATGTTATACATTGATGTCACATACCACAGGACATAGGTCGTACAACATATCTATTTACACTATGTACATAGATGCTTTCATTGTTAATTCCACAGTTATATAGACAGTATATACATTTGTAATATCCAAGTTATTATTTAATATCTGAACTTGTATGTGTTCTTTGGTTCCATTATAGTGTATTTCTAAGTTGCTGTGTGATGAATTATGCTAATATGATATTAAAGGTTTGTTCCCAAATTTCTCTGGATTTCATCTTTTTGTTTCTTTTATCTATTACTATTTCATGAGCTAAAAGGTGTTGTATAGCTACTTGTTTAAAACCCTCCCAAGAGATGTTTATCGTATCTAGCCATTTAAAAGCTATATACAGTTTCATTAGTAGGAAAATTGTTAAAAGTGTATTTGCTTGTTTTCTTGGGATGTTGGGTGGGAGAATGTGTAACAGAGTGAATTCCCAAGTTAATGTTGATGTTTGATAACCTGTTTTTTGTAATTGTGCCTTGAGAGAGTTCCAGAGTTTATAGACACATTTACAGCTCCAAAATACATGGATTAAGTCAGCTATCTGGTCCTTACAGTGTGGGCAGAAAGGTGATTTTGATGTGTTAAATTTGTGTAGGATTGCAGGTGTAAAATAAGCATTATTATTGATCATGAGCTGAGTGTATGCTAACTTTTGAGGGTAAAATCTTCAGTGTTAGATTGATTGCCTGGCTTATTTGCTGATCATCTATGGATGGTTTAATTTTTCTCCAGTAGTTAGAGAAGAGGAGGTCCTTCTGGTATTTGATTTCATTTATCATTTTATATGAATTGGTAATAGTTTTCTTTGCTGTGATAATAGTTTTCCAAAGCCTGCTACACGTTTCTATGTCACTATTGGTCATAGTAACATTTTGGAGATAACTGGAACACAGTTCTTTGATTTGTCTTAGGATTATTATGTGTGATTTAGGGAGGTTTAAGTTGGTCCTCATTTCTTGTATTCAACAGTTAAGGTAGGGATAGATATCTTGGATTGTTTTATCTTTCAGTCTGGGAAAAGAGACTAGGTCCAGCATCTTATTGTTTATTTTTAAATTTGGGTTTTTATGAAGGGGTTGCAGTATTGTCATGGCATGTCTAAGGTTCAAGAATTGAAAGAGTTTTTGCGCTAGGTTGATAGAATGTTTTAAGGGCTCTATAATGTTATAAGTTTGTATTTATTTCTGCTTCAGGAATGGAAGTGCTTTGGGATTGAAACCTAGAGCTTTAATATATCTATAATATATTGTCACCCAGAGAGGAGACCAATTTTCCATTGACGGGTTATGTTCAGCTATTCTCAATATTCTGTTAGTGTTAATGATAGAGTAGTACATTTTAAAATCTGGTAGATTTAGTCCTCCTTTGCTTTTGGGGAGTGTTAATTTTGGATAGGAGATTCTGTTTCTTTTTGGTTCCCATATAAATTTTGCTAGGAAGGTATGAATTTGTTTGAATAATTTATTATGTATTGTCTGTGATGTCATGAATATATACATTAGTCTACGTAAAAATGTTCATTTTGATTATTGATACTTTGGCCAAGAATGGTAGTTTTAGGTTGTTCCATCTTTTGCAGTCTTGCATTTTATTTTGCCATTTAAGGTTTACATTGTGTTGGTAGAAGTCTTTGTTACTCTGGAAAAAGGTGATTCCCAGGTATTTAGTTTCTTCTTTTATTTTTATTGTGTTTAACAATGGTATTAGTGAGATGAGTTTGGGTGTTTTTAGGGGGAAAATATTAGTTTTATTAAGGTTTAGTTTGTAGTTAGACATAGTTGAGAAATGTTCAATTGCAGCTATTATTTTGTTTATATCTGAATTTGGTGTAGTGCAGTATATGTTCAGATCATCTGCAAATGCAGTGAGGTATATTTTGAAGTTGTGTATTGATGGAGGATTTTGATATGTATTTTGTTTAATGTATAGAAAGAGTGGTTCTAGGTATAGGTTAAACAGGAAGGGTGATAATGGGCATCCTTGTCTTGTTCCATTTTTTATTAGGATTCTATTTGACCAAGTTTTATTTATATACAGAGATGTGTATGGGTTGCTATAGAGAGTTTGGATGATCTGAATGAAGTTATTGGGTATATTAAAGTAGGGTAGTGTTTGGAGTAAGAATTCTAGATTAACCCTATCAAATGCCTTGTGGGCATCCACTACCATTATGTAGATGTTGATATTGTATCGGTTAGCGTAGGATATTAGTGCATCTAATGTTAATGTATTGTCACTAGTCTGTCTATGTGGTGTAAAACTGGATTGTTCTGGGGAGAGGACTTTTTCTATCAGATTTTTCATTCTGTTTGCAAGTATAGAGGTAATTTTTTTAGTATCTATATTTAAGAGGGAGATGGGTCTATAGCTGTCGGGGTTTTTGGGGTCTGTGTGTTCTTTTAATATAAATATAGTTTTAGAGGCATTAAAGTGGATATCATTTATTTTATAGTTTATTATGTAATTCAGTGTATAGTATAGTAGTTTGGCTATCAAGGGGGAAAATGCTTTGTAAAATTCTGATGCGAGTCCATCTGGACCAGGAGCCTTATGCACTTTTAAGTGTTTGATTGTTGTAATAATTTCACTGATGGATATCGGCTCAGTTAGTTTTTTTTGTTGGTCTAAATTGAGTTTAGGGAATTTCAGTTTTTGAAGAAAAAGAGTTATATCTTCCTTTGAGGTTTGTAGTATTTGTGTTCCATATATTTGAGAGTATATTTGTTCAAAAGTTTTAATAATGTCTTCATTTTTTTGTGTAGTTTTTGCCTCTGTAGTTTATTTCTGATATACTGGAGGCATTTTTGTGTTGGCAAATAATTCTGGCCAGAGCTCTTGATGGTATTTGAGCTTCTTCTGCGTAAGTGGCTAACATTCTGGCTTCATAGAAAGATAGGTTCCTGGTTTCTAACATATATAGATTCCTTTGCAGTTTTAAAAGTTCAGCTTCTGTTTGGTTCTTAGGGTTATTTCTTAGTTCTTTTTCAAGATGATCTATTTTCCCTTTCAGTATATGCTCCTCTTTCAGTTGTATTTTTTTATAGTATGCTGCTTTTTTGATAAACAATCCTCTGATTTGTGCTTTGGTTGCAGCCCATTCTATGTCAGTTGGTACTTGGGAGTTAGTGATATTTGTAAGAGCTATTTTTAGTATTGCTTCTGTTTCTTTTATTACATCCATTTTGGAAAGTAAATTAGGGTTTAATGACCAATTATGACCCCTATTCTCTAAATATATCTTTTTGTCCCATTTAATGTTCAGTGTGATTTTGGAGTGATCTGAAAAGAACCTGGTATGTATAGTTATTGTTGGGTCCATGTTAATGAATATGTCAGAGATTAAGAAGTCGTCTATCCTTGACCACATTTTGTGGCATTGCGAATAGAATGTGAATTTCCCTGTTTTATCTGCACTGTTCCCATATTTAAAAGGGTCATATAGTTTGAAATCTTGTTTGAGTTCATTAAGGGCTAATGTGGCTTGTTTATTATGTGATTTGTTCAGATTAGATTTATCCTTTTCTGGGTTTTGATATGTATTCCAGTCACCTCCAATCACTAGGTAGTGATCTTTAAATTGGTTTAAGGTTGGGTATAATGACATAAAAAAGTGTTGTTGGTTATTACAGGGTGTGTAAACATTAAGTACCATTATAGGTTTTGGTATTGTAGGACTATTAAATGTTACATAGCACCATCTTCCCTCCTTGTCAGCTTTGGTTTTAAGTATTTTTTCCTTAAATTTGTTTTTAATTATTATGGCAGCCCCAGCACTGTTTGTTTTCCCCTCTGAAGCTATGATTTGACTTATCCATTTCTTTCTGCTAATTTCTGCCCATTGGTCTGCAGTCAAGTGCGTTTCTTGTATTAGTATGAGGTTGGCTGTGGTTTTTAATGTAAGGTGTAAGAATAGTTTTCCTTAGATATGCCATGTATATTAGTTTTGTTTTGTTAGTTTTGTATGTGTTACTGTGTGATGGTTTAGGAAAGCATCTATCTATTTATCCCCGTCCCTACTCTGTGCCTAACCACTATATCCCTGGACCAGGAATAATCAGGGGGGGGGGAGATGAAGGTTCATTATATGGTTTACATTTACGTCTAATCTTGGAATGTGTTTTCTTTTTAGATATAGATTTACTCCATAGTATCCCCCCCTGTGTTACTATAAACAATGTGGACAAAGCTGAACAAACTAGTTCCCTCAACAAACACTGCTACTTAATATCCCTAGCCTCTTCCAACATATTATTTATACAGTGATGGTATTGCATTTAAGGTACAGCATGTATTGTTTTTGTCTTGTGACTAATTCTTTCTATTAGTATTTTTAAAACAGCATATTAATATACATTCCTCAGTAAATTATAGCAATATATGTACCACAGTAATATTGTTAAACAATCAATCTTGTCATTTTTACATTTTTCTCTCATTTGACTTCTTTTTCCTCCCCTTTACTTATTCAGATTTCGGCCTTCTTTGGTGCCTATAGTGATGTTTTTCCTCATCAATCTGTGTGGGTTATAAAATACATACTTGGCACCTATTTAACAGAAGTAGGAAGTATAGAGAGACAAAAAAAAAAAAACAGCTTAGCCAAACAGTCCTTCTGCTATAGTTGACATATTAAGGCTATATTTACATTATCCCAGGATTGTTAGGTTATTTTACTAAATTCCTGAGATTTCTTCTCTCCAGGATCTTTTAACACATTTCTAGTATTTACATAAAACATTTAACAATTTTTTTCCTTTTTTTCCCAATATTAATCTATGAGCTAGCACAATTCTGACAGTTTATTTCTTGCCTATTATTTAAGGCTGGAGTTTCATTCACCTACACAGTACTGGGTGTACTGTTTTAGTGAATGGTTCAGTTCAACAGTACCTTATTTCTTCAAGGTTTTGCTTGCAGGTTGGTTGATATCTATGGTGCAGCTTTCTTCTTTTAGCTGGTGCAGATCAATTTTCATTTTTCAGGCAGTAAAATCCTTTGGAGCTTGCTGAAATCCATTTTGTCTGACTGTTCTTAATGAGACCCTCAAAAGCCTAGGGGGACTGAATTTGCAAGCCAATATCCCAGAGGGAACTTCCTTCCTAATATTCATGCATCGGAAACAGCAGTTCATTTTTGGTTCCTACCCAGGCTGTACTTCCTTTTCCTGTGTTCCTCATGGTTCACATCAATGATTTAAGGGCCTAGACAGCAAGGGGAAGATTTCAGAGTTGGATCCCAGCTAGAGTGCTCATGAATAGAGTCATTTTTTCATCCAAGGGTCCTTTATCTTTTTTTGTGGATTTATTTCACTTCTGAAGGTGGAACTTGCTTGAAAACATCCAGGAATGTCTCCTTTGCCTCTTTGGGGTTAGCAACCATGTATTTAACCTCTTTGATATAAAAGATTAACGGATTTGGATATTTCATCTGGAATTTGATTTTTTTCTATTAGGAACCTGCAATATGGAAATAGTAGTTGTCTTGCTTGTCTTATTTGTATTGGGAGGTTTTGAGCAAATGAGATTTTATTATTATTCCAGGCGAGTGTGCCTTTTTTCTTTGCTGCCAGTATGATTTTATTTACATCTTGGTAGTTTAATATTTTAATATAGACTGGTCTTGGTTTCAGTGATGTTTGCATTTCCCTCAGGGCTCTGTGGGCTCTCTCTATTGTTATTTGCTGCATTCCTTCAGATTCCTCTAGGAGGGAATTTATTATTTGCTTGATTGCTGGTATTAGATTGTTATGAAGTACAGTTTCAGGTATTCCTCTGATGATGATATTGTTCCTTCGAGATCTTGCTTCCAGGTCTGTTAATTTTGCTTGTAAGTTTTGTATTTCTTTGTCATGGGCATCAGTTTTTTGAGAAATAGAGTATATTTTTTTCTTTTTCATTTTCTATTATTTTGGACTCAGATTTTTCCATTCTGGATATTATTTGGCTGAATGAGTCACCAAAGGTTTGAAATTGTAATAAGTCCTTTAATGCTTGCTGGATAGGTAATAAGGCAGATTTTATGTCTTCCAGATTAGCTGGCTGGTCTGTCTTGGATTTATTTGTATTTTTATAGTTGTCAGTTTGTTTAGTTGTCTTTTGTCTTTTTGAAGTTGTGTCTTTCTCAGGTGAGGCTAGTACTGAGAATTTGGTCTTAGTTGTTGTTGTTTCCATATTATTTTCCTCTTTTGACATCTTGCTGTACAGTGTTTTACCAATCGTGCAGTCAGATGCAGGGCCTTAGTAGCACATTGCTTAAGCTGTTATTCAGAAATCTTAGTTAATCCTGCTGTTTCCGAGCTGAATCTGTCACTTTTTCTTCCTCTTTTGTTTGCTTGATGATATTAGCAGTAAATATCTACAGTTATTTCTGTATTATTAATTCTGCGTTGCCTTCTGGGTTTGTTTTAATCCAGGGTATATAGAGACCTAGGTGATAGCAGTACTCACAGAACAGCGGCCATTTTGAACTCACAGTTGCTTGTAACTTTAATCAGGTCTGGTGCCAACAACTTGTAGTTAAACTCACATTAGTGGAAGTGTTGTGCTTTACTGCATGATCTGCATTTGTTTTACCAAAGCAGCACACACTGTCCAGCTTTTATTACATACTTGATCTGCATTTACAGTCATCTTCATTTCTTTCTTTCTGCTTTTGTCACATTTGTACATAAAAGTAACAGATGCTTAAATTCTATCCTGATCTACTACCATAGCTTAGTGGCTTAGATTCACAGCAGTGAGAGGATAATGATTTGTTGCAGAATCTGTATCCCCAAGTCCACCAGCTCAAGTTTTTGTCTTTTTGATTGACTTACTAGGTTAGCTTGTCAACCTTTTTTTTTCCAGAAAACGCCTGCATAACCTGAAAAATGTAATAAAAAAATAATAAAAGAAGCCTGCCTAGCCAAATTGACTTTAGTACTCTAAACCAGCAGTCACTGTAAATTGTGCTGAGTGTAAATTAGATGGTATAAGCTGCCATAAATTGTGTCAAGTACAGTAGCATCCTCTAACCCAAGATAACTAGGTATCTCCCCACAAATAGACACCCCAAACTACCTACCCCAGCAGATACGGTCATCCCTGCCCAAAAAATTCCTGTCAAAACCATGGACCAACACTTTCCTACAATTTCTGTAGCCAGCTTGACTGAAAAGAGTACCTTGAGACAATACATGAATTGTCTCATGCTGACAACCACTTGTTGCTCAAAGACTATAACACAGAGCGTGAGAAATGTACATTTATAAATGCCACTGGAGGTCAAAATCTCAAACAATGATACTAGGATTGCCAGCAACTCCGCCCCCTCCCCCAAGCACACACCTTCCACAGTCCACATAAAGCACATAATCTATTATATGCTGAAGTACTAAAGCTCAACTTGCTCAAACCACAAACTCTTCCAAAACAAAACAAGGGCATCAAGAACAGTCAGAAGAATTCAAAGATTATCACCTCACACAACACTAGGGTTCCCAATGTCACAGATGTTAAGACCATAAGGTAAGCATCTACTCAAACCATTCTAGTCACAGATGGCTCCAGTGTGAGACACACTGATGTGACACTCACCAAGCGCAGTAAGTAAAGTGTGACATCAGTTTCTTGTGTAGTGCCATGATTCATCACATCATGCCCTCACATACTCGTCCTAAAACTGTAAGGACCAGTATGCTTTGTCATAGTATATGTGAGTGTAAACAAACAGATGTAGCTCCTGGGACTGTATGGAGACATGATGGAGCTCTCGTAGTGTGTATCCCAGGCAGGTATGAACTGAGCATTGAGTACTGTTTCATTTTCCCCAAGGATGATGCCTCAATACAAGCAAAAAATAAGTTTGGCTTATCTTTTGGTGTCATTCAAAGTGGGTTCGATATTTGTCAGCCTGGGAGAATATGATCAACAGGACCTACTCCTTCACCAGGATGTTTTATATCTGTGCCTTCTTAGCTTTTGAATACTGGCTAAAACACGGTCCATCCCATAGTGCCTACTTTCACGTAATGCCAGCCAGATAAACCTTCCAACATAATGAAACAAGTAAAGAAAAACAAAGGTGTTACTGATCAGTGCTGATGGCCTAAACAAGAAAGCAAGCATTCCTCAATATGTAAATGCAGACATTTATGTAGCGACAAAAACATGGTTTAAATCTATGAAGAGTATTCCAACTGTGCAGGGCTATAATGCGTTCCACACATTTAGAGCAGGTACTATGAAGGAAGGATAAAAAGGTAGAAGTGTCTCAACCTTCATTCAAAAAAGGCTCGGATCAAGGCCAGTAACACAGCATGATGCCCTAGCGTTTCTTCATGTCCAACTCACCATTAGCAAAGTTCCTTATCTAGCTACAGAATGCCTTGTCTGACCCAGGAATGCCACAGCAGCTACTTATATGAACTTGAGTCACTCCGCATTAAACCCAATATCATCTTAATGGGCGACTTCCTCTCTAATAAACTGGGAAACATAAACCCCCAATACTCTGCAAGCCCAGAGATTCCAGGACTTTAACACAAACCCTCTGGACCAACTAGTCAGACTACCCACTGGGGGAACAACATCCTTGACCTTGTCCTGACTTCTGTCCCATCCCTTGTGTAACATTCTCACGCGTCAGGTCTGACTACAAAGCAGTCTCCATAAAAATAAAAATAAAACTTGAGGTCTCCTCTGTCTCTGGAACTTTTAGAAAAGTTTCCATGGCAAACTTCTACTTACAGGTGATACCCTAGCAAGTTTCAAATTCCCCCAAACCCAGAAAACTTTATTGCTTATGCAGAAATGTACACTGATAAGTTGCATCAGCATGTGAACAACTGCAGAGAAGCAGCTATAGCCTGTAGAAAGCAGCACAGGGCAAACTATAAGAACAACCCCCCCCCCGGATGAACCAAAATATCAGTAAACTTTATAACAAAAGGAATAAAATTGTGACCAAAAATAAGAAGTGTAACATCCAGTACGTTAGAACCCCATAATTAAATTAAATAAGCAGCTCAGGAATATAAAATCACTAATAGCAAACATGAGGCAAAAATACCCACCCAGGCCAAGGACAACTGCATGGCCTTCTTTAGCTATCTCTGCAAACTCAAAAGCATTACAAAGCAGTGCACTGAGCTGATTGTGAATGGTACCACCTATACTGAAGCTGAAGATACAGCAAACTTGTTGGACAATAAAATTCAGCTCCAACTCCACCCCCTCTCACCCCCAATATCTCTCAGGAAATATCAGAAACCAGCTATCACAAAGGACCTACTCCTGGAAGCTCTTTCAAAGCCAAAAATACTACATCCAGAGGTCCTGACAATAGCCCTGGATACATCCTGAAAAACTAATTACGACTTATACGTGCCTCTACAAACACTGTTCAACCTCAGATTCAGGCTCTAAATGGGCTACTAAGTGAATGGAGGACAGCAATAGTCATACCCCTGCACAAAGGGTGGAGGGGGGGCAGCCACCATCTCAGGTAAATACAGTTTCATAAGTCTGATCCGCTCCACATGTTAAGCCATGGAAAGACTTATTATGGGTTTAATCATTAAGGACAAAGGTAACATCAAAACACTGGACCCTTTCTAGTTTGGTTTCATCAGAGGCAGGTGATGCTTACTTAAACTACCAAACTTTTGACAGTCACCAGAGCAACAGAAGAACGCAAGATAGTACACATCACCTACCTAGAACTAGACAAAGCATTTGACACAATACCCCACTCAGAAATTGTAGAATAACTTGCTACAACAGGGATAAACCTCTACATCACCTGCTGGATCACAGATACGTCATAGGAAGTCATGATAGGGGAAGCTACCTCCACAAAAGGACCCATCACTTGTCGTGTCCTACACAGCTCGGTGCTGGGACTCCAAGCAAATTTCATACGTTTTTGGTTGACCAAGTTTGCAGATGACTACAAGCTGGAACCAGTCACTTAATCACCAAAAGACTCCGGCATTCTATAGGAAGGCTTATCCCAAACAACTAACTGGTGCCAGAGTCACACACTGAATCTAAACACCAAAACATGCATTATTGTATCCTTTGGGAAAATGACTGCATAGAGAAAGTACAATGACAATATGACAATACACGCCTGACAGTTGATTCAGTAGTTATAAATTTTGGAAAATATGTAGAAAGTAACCTAGCATTGTACGTGTCTACTGTTGTGAGAAGTTCCTCTATATTGCTCAGCTTCATAGTTTCATAGTATAGTACTAGGCTATCTGCCCTAGGGCATTTATAAGCCTAGCCAAAGTGTATGTGGCTTTCGCCACCCCATGTAATGATACAAAAGTGTACAATTTAAATTAAATTTAGTTTACTGTGCCTCTATCTAGCAATGACACAGAGATGACCCCGGGGTAAACCTACGATCACCCATCCATTCGTCCAGATTTCTCTTGAAGAGAGTCAGTGAGGGGCTCTGCCTAACATGGACAGGTATCCTGTTCCAGAGTGCGGGAAGCCTCTGGGTTATGAATCTGTCCCTCCAGCATGTCCTATTCATATTTGTGCTGAGGTTTAGATCTTTAGCTCTCGTGGCTCTGATGGATTTGGATTTTTTGAGGTGGAG
Source organism: Protopterus annectens (assembly GCF_019279795.1). Taxonomy (NCBI): domain Eukaryota; kingdom Metazoa; phylum Chordata; order Ceratodontiformes; family Protopteridae; genus Protopterus; species Protopterus annectens. Next base: position 491,330,081 of record NC_056731.1, read on the forward strand.
CATGTCCATTAATTCTGAATTGGATATGACCTTGTACGTAAGGCACAGATCACCTCTGAGCAGGCGGTATGCTACTGAATAGAGCTGGAGCTTTTTCAGTCTGGCAGCATATGACATATGCTGGAGACCCTTGATCCTCTTGGTAAGGTACTTTTGTTCTCTCCAGCTGCTGCAGGTCCCGGGTGAGGTACATACCAAATGAGGCATTGTACTCAATCATAGGCCTGATAAGGGAGGAATATAAGGGTACAATGACATCCTTTGATCTGGATGTGAATCCCTTCATGATAAGGTGGGCAAGGTAGAAGGTCTTTCTAACCACTTTGGCGACGTGGGTGTCAAATGAGAGGTCACTGTCAACTTGGGTCCCTAGGTCTCGGATTACTTTTTCCGTACTTAATGAATTACCACCTATGTGGTAATTTGTGGGTACTTTGTTTTTTCCAAAGGGGATGACTATACATTTTTTGGCATTTAGTTTAAGGCCATGACTCTGGCACCAGTCGTCTGTTGAGGCCCTTCTGGAGGATGCATGTGTCAGCTGGTGTGTCGACTATGGCGCCTAGTTTGCAGTCGTCTGCGAACTTTGTCAGCCACAACCCCCCTATGTTTGCCTGCACATCTGAGAAATAAATGCCAAACAAGAGGGGTCCCAAGACAGAGCCTTGTGGGACTCCACTTGTGACTGGCTTAGAGTCTGACATAGCTCCAGCTATTCTGACTTTGTGGGTTCTGTCCTTTAGCCAGTTTGCAACCCATCTTGTGACAAACAGGTTTACATTTAAGCTGTTGAGCTTGTCTATGATGCCTGAGTGGGGTATTGTGTTGAAGGCTTTTGCCAGATCCAGGTAGGCTGTATGAACTGCTTTGCCTTCATCGATGGCTCTAGTGACAGTTTCAAAAAAGTCCACCAGGTTTAAAAGACAGGATCTGCCTTTTACAAAGCCGAACTAGGTAGGGTCAATTGTCTGTAGGTCCCCGATGTCTTTGTTTATGAGTTCCATAATGATCCTTTCCATAGCTTTGCAGACCAGGCTGGTCAAGCTTATGGGGCGGTAGTTTCCAGGGTCTGTAGAGGTGCCACCTTTGTGGACTAGGACCACTGTAGCTGTACGCCAGTGTTCAGGGACGTATCCTGTAGCAAGGCTAAGATTAAACAGCGTTCTTATGTGTGGGTTTAGCTCCTCTAGGAGTTCACGTAGCACGCAACCCGGGACACCGTCAGGTCCCATGGATGCTGTATTTTTAGCTTTGCTGAGGGCAGCTTTCACCAAGACATCTGAGATTTCAGGGAGGTTGCATTCAGCTGAGATATTTATTTCGTCTTTTGGGGGAGAGGGAGGGGAGAAACTTGCACTGAACCTGTCTGCCAGTATGTTGGCAATATCTGTGGGTTCAGTATATTTTTTGCCATTATGAACTAACTCTGCGCATATCTGTGGGTTTCCGCCCAGGTTTCTAACATAATTGAAGAAGGCCTTGTGATTATCTTTAGTGTCTTAGCAATTTTTCTCTCAAAGTTGGCCTTTGATGATTTTATTAGCGAACGTAGTTTTTTACTAGTGCTGATCGGGGATGCCTTCCCTTTATGGGATTTTGCTCTGTCTTGCAGTAGCTTCCTTCTCTTGTTATGAAGTTTGTTTATGGCTGGGGTCCACCAGATAGGATGCCTGCCTTTGGTGGAAAGGGTCTTGGTTTTATTTGGTATTGCATGATCCATGCATTCTTGGAGATGCCCGTAGAAAGCATTTGTGAAGGATTCAGCAGTGTGGGATGTGGTTTCCACTGGCCCAGGGGGCTTGAAGGATACCATTTTAGTCCTAAGGAGTGTAAAGTCGGCTTTTGAGAAGTTTCTCACTGTGGTCTTTTGTGCTGGGGGAGGAGGTGTGATATGAATATCTAGGGTTATTAGTTTATGGTCTGATCTCACTAGTGAGGAGTATACTTCCGGTTTTGAGCATTTTGTCCCCATGCTTGTGATGATCAGGTCAAGTATATTATTTCCCCTTGTGGGGGAGGTGACTAGTTGTTCTAACGCATTTGAGTTGATGAATTCCAGGAACCTTTGGGCTAGGGTGTTGGGGCTTGAGTAATGCACCCAAGTCTATGTTTGGGTAGTTGAAGTCTCCCAATATGATGGTATTTGGTGAGACATTCATATCCTCCAGTGTCTTCAGGAAGGCTGAATGGAGTTCCTGAGATTGCAAGGGTGGTCTGTAGCATGCTACAAGTTGTATAGCAGTTTTGCCTACGGTTAGTTGCACATGGATGTTCTCCGATGCTTCGTGCGTTGCCACTAACCTGGAGGTGTGGGTGTCTTTAATGAATATGGACACTCACCCTCCTTTTGTGGTTCGGCGCAGGTTTTGGGGCCGAAATGCATGATACGAGGTATAACCTGGTAGGGCTGGGGTGCTCTCAGGAGCCTTGAGAACCAGGTTTCAGTTACTGCACAGACATCGATGCTCTCCATACTGAGGAGTGCTTCGAGAGCCTGCATCTTGAGATTTAGACTTCTGGCATTGAGCAGCATTACCCTTAGTTTTTTTCCTTTATTGTTTTCTAAGGTGGTGGGTTTGTCTTTTGAGCCTTGCCTAAAAAAGGCACTATGGGGGTGGCAAGAGCCTTAGCCAATATCCGGAAGCCCAGTGGTGACAGGTGCAAGCCGTCCCTTGCGAAGCAGCATGGCTTGTCCAGCATGTCATCCCAAGCAGACAGACATTGGATCCCCCTAGAATGACACCAGTAATTGAGCCAATTATTAAAGCTGATCATCTTGTCTTTGTATTGTGGCATCATTCTTGGTGAGGGCAAGATGCTGCTCAGGGTCAGGGTCATACTGGCCTGGGCTACATAATCAGAAAGCTCCTCTATGTCTTTTTTCATGTAGTCCAAGGAGGTACGTCTCAGGTCATTCACGCCGGCATGGACAATGACGGAGTCATATCTGTACTTGCTTTGGAGTGACCCGAGTGCTTGTGTTATGTGGCAGATCCTAGCTCCCGACAGGCAGCTCACCGTTACCCTCTCTTTGTTCAGCCTGGTAAGCGGGACGTCAGTGTGTCTGACTATAGAGTCACCTATTACTAGTGTATCAGGCATGGTGTTTCGCCTTAAGGGCTGTGATTGTTTGGCACACTGACTTTGTGTATTATGTGTTGCATGTGCAGAGTTTTGAGGTGGTGTTTTCTTGGATGTCTGCTTTGGGAGCCTCTGTTGTTTCGGTAAGTTTTTTATTAGAACCTCCGAGTATGTCTTTGTGTTATTATGTGGTTGGTTTACAGTTGTGGTTGGTTTATGTGAGACTGGGTTTGTTGTGTGTGTGGTTACCTTCTCCTCCTGTCTGGTCTTGCTAGTCCTGTATAAGCAAAGGGATAGTATCTTGGTCCAGAAATGTCAATTGCCACACTGTACTCATCCCTCATGCCCACCATTGAGTACAATCTACCTTTTGGTTATGCACCTGCCCAGAACTAGAGTGTCCAGAGAGCTCCTCACAAAGATAATACAGGTACTAAACAGCATGACCTACTCAGACCGTCTCAAACCTCTAGCGCTAAAGTCTCTCTCTCAGACTATTAAGTGGTGATTTGTGCCTGGCCTACAAGGCATCCCCTGACCCAGTACCAATGGACCTACTGCACAGCTACAAGTAAAATAGCATCAGAAATAGCAGATCCAGAGATCTTAACCTCTTACGCAGTATAAGCTGAACAGTTTGAACGAGAGGTACATATCCCAGAGGATGCCACTGCTCTGGAATATACCATAAATGGTGAGAATGTAAGTTCCCTTGCTGCAGTCCTGACTGAGTCCGACTACCCCAGTCCCGTCCCAGTCCATAAATAGAATATACCAGAGGCGGCGGTCGGTCTGTCATGGCTACTAGACTGACAGTCGTCCAATGCGACTACATGACCGCATGACGGCGTCATTTTTCTTGCCCTTTCTGTCCCAAGACCCAAAAGACAAAACCAAGACAAGTCCCAAAACAGCCTGCAACCAATAATATATACATATATATAAAAAAAAATATATATATGTAAACTCACCTACACCCACCTACACAACCATAGGGGAAGGAGGGGGGTAAATTGGACTGCAGCAAGGGAATCCTCGAACATCTACATTTAGGCTGAACAGCCAACCACACTGCAAAGAATGCTTACCCACTTGTTCAGACACATGAACCAAATCCAAATTCTTTTTGCACTAATCCTTCAAGCAAAGCATCCACACCTTCCATTTGTGAAAGGAGATAGACTGATATTTTCAGCATAGAAAATGAACACCCATCACCCATGCCTCATGGCTGGGAAGAAGTATATATCTTACCCCACCTATCAAAAGCTCTGCTCTTTTATCAGGGTCAGGATTTACAGGATTTTAACCTTTTAACACCTTTAGGCCCCTGAGAAAGAAACTGTTTCTGTCCTTCCTCCCCTTAAACAAATTAAACAAATACTTATGAGGGCCTTCCTATAATACCTATCAGGCTTAACAGAGGAGGGAGGCAAGGAAGGAGTTCAGGGAAGCCTCTGCAAAAACATCCTCCACCACATCTCAACACAGGAGAATAGCTGGGGCCTATGCTGGGGTAAAACATCAGACTCCCCATTCACATAAAACAAAGCTCATTACTGCCCTATTTAACTGCAACTTAGATCGATGGATGGGAATATGGAAATTTACACAAAGACTGCTCCTTGTGCTACTAATGGACAGACGCAGTGCCTGAATGTCCTATCCTGCAGTTGGGTCCCCTTTTTATGCTCACTGGTGTGAGCCCAAAAACATTAATAAACAAATGGGAAGTACAGAAATAAAAACCATGGTAAGGGCATTTTGAATACCTAATGGGATTATCATTGCTAGGCAGTTAGTATAGTATTCAGCTAGGAAACTATGAATGTCTATCAATTTGACACGGCCTAAAAGAGACTTTAGCGAGTAAGCAGAAGCCTTGAAATGAGTGTAAACCATTCTTAGAAAAGCAAACTTGACCATCTAGTATCTTGTTCTATGCTGACACATACTAGACCTCCTGGAATGACACCATATATTTAACCAGTTAATTAAACCAGCTATTTTTTCGGTACTTACGTATTACCGCAACCAGATTTCTGAGCACCTGTAAATTGCGATGTCATCTCAAACTACCACACTTTCCTTTTTCCCCTGAAAAGTCAACTGTTCAAAAAGAAAATAAAAGGTAAGAAAGTAAGAACAAGTTCAAGCGCATAATGCATTCAAAAGAAATAACCCGGCACAACTGACATCCGAGCAAAGCGTAAAAAGATTGTCTTTTGTCGATGCAGGCAGGACTTCACTTTATTGTTACAGTTGTTTGAAAGGAGTTTGAAATGTGAGGAGAATTTAGGGGAATTTTACGGTTAAGGAGTGAAGGTTTGGTTTAAGAATCAGATGGGGATTACAGCTACGGCTTTCATAATGATGCACTTTACTAGCGTGTAATTGTGGAGGGCTACACTATTGAGTGAGAGCAGGCGAGTATGATGTACGGCAAGTGACAGCAAGCAAGTCCACTATCAGCATTTCTCACCATTATTCCTCTACCTGCTACCTCATACCCACTGTGGCACACTACTACATACTTACTTACATCTCATACCCACTGTGGCACACTACTACATACTTACTTACATCTCATACCCACTGTGGCACACTACTACATACTAGCTTAACAAACCTCTCTTAAGAAACAGAATGAAGTATGTGACTTCAGAAACCTGGTTGTTTTTCTTCTGTGAAAGAATCAAAGTACTCTGTGCAAATATTACAACAGACAGTATGACAGCAGCAATAAGTCAAGTATGCATCTGTAATGCATGCAAAACAGGAGGAGGATTTCTGAAATTGGTCCTGTTCCTGCAAGTAATGTAAACTTTTGGCTGGTAGTAAGGACTATGATCAGTAGTCTGAAGTGTTTCTGGGACTCGTCTGGCTGCAGGTATGCAGTTTCCGCAACCGTGAAAATCTGGTTGCGATAATACGTAAGTACCATTTCTTCTTTGCATCCAGGCATCATCCATGGTGTGTGAAGGATTCCACTCAGGACCAGTGTCTTACCTGCATTTGTAACATGCACAGAAAGTTCAAACATCTCTCTCTACATGTCCCTTGGGGTTTTAAGTCATGTCACTCATTTGCATATGAACCACTACCACACCATAGTCTATTTGTTAGGAGATATGATCCATAGCGTCCTTTTTAATGTCAGAAATCATGGCATATGGAAGACAACTCACTGTAACCCAATCCTTGTCCAGCCTGCAGAGTGATGAGTCAGTGCGCCTGACAACAGAGTCAACCATCTCTAAAATGTTTCTGTTGCAGTGGTCAGGAGCAGCAGATTTGTAATGTTTTGCTCAGGGTTACTCTTTATGGTAGGTATGCATGAGATGAATGAGTGGCCTGATTTTTTTTTTTCTAACAGGTTGAGTGGGATTTGTTTTACAGCCTCATCATAAGGCATTTTGGTGTGATTAATGAAGAACTGTGGTGGAGGTGTATGAAGAAGCCTCCAGTCATACCTCACACAGATAGAACTTGTAGTGCTGAGAATAAGTTCATTATCTTTGAACACGAGGTAGTTGGTATACTGTCTTAGGAGACCTAGTATTAAATGGCTGACAACAAAGGAGATATTGGCAAGATGACCCTCCATATTGTCCGGTGTTTAGACAAGTAAATACCACAGGGTGTATGTAATTATGGTAGAAAACAACACAATATACAGTAGCTTCTTCAATGAAGCTTAGTCATGACCCTGATGATGCAAATTTTAAAAGTAAAATGGAATAAAGAGAGTGCATGTAGACAGTGACCTGGCCTTTGACCACCATGTGTCTACTCTACAAAGGAAATCATTTCAAGCTGCTTAACTAAAAAGCAAGTGTATGGCATCTAGGTCCCAAGATATCACTGTTCTGCTGTACTTACCACTCATAGGTTTATACTAGGCTACCTGCCCTAAGGCATTTATAAGCCTAGCCCAAATTCTTGTGGCTTACGCCACCCCTTATATGAAAAAATACTGTGCCCATTAGTTTGTTGTGCCTCTGTCCAGCAGTGACACAGAGATGATTCCCGGGGTAAACCTACGATCTCCCATCCACAGGTCAAGATTTCTCTTGAACAGAGCCAGCGAGGTGCACTGCCTCACATGGACCGGGATTTTATTCCACAGCATAGGGAGTCTCGGAGTGATAAATCTATCCCTCAAGCATGTCCTATTTATGTCTGTGCTAAGGTTTAAGTCGCTTGCTCTAGTGGTTTTGGTGGATTTGGATTTTTTGAGGTGGAGCATGTCCATTAATTCCGGGTTGGACATGGCCTTGTATGTCAGGCACATGTCATCTCTGAGCAGACGGTATGCGACTGAATAGAGCTGGGGTTTCTTCAATCTGGCAGCATATGACAGATTTTGGAGTCCCTTTATCCTTTTGGTGAGGAACTTTTGGGGTCCCTCCAATTGCTGCAGATGTCGGGTGAGATACATCCCGAATGGGGCATTGTACTCGATCACTGGTCTGATAAGTGAAGAGTACAGGGGAACAATGACCTCACTAGATCTGGATGTGAATCCCTTCATGATCAGGTGGGCAATGTAGAAGGTCTTTCTAACCACTTTAGCAACGTGAGTGTCAAAAGAAAGGCCACTGTCAACCTGGGTCCCCAGGTCCCTGATGACCTTTTCTGTGCTTAGTGGATTGCCACCTATATGGTAGCTTGGGGTTACCTTGTTTTTCCCGAAGGGTATGACTATACATTTTTTGGCGTTTAACTTCAGGCCATGGCTCTGGCACCAGCTATCTGTTTCCGTGAGTCCCTTCTGAAGGATATCCGTGTCCGATGCACTTTCCACTATGGCCCAGTTTGCAGTCGCCTGCAAACTTTGTCAGCCAAAGTCCTCCCATGTTGGCCTGTACTTCTGAGAAGTAGATGCCGAACAATAGGGGCCAAGGACCGAGCCTGTGGGACACCACTTGTGACCGGCTTGGAGTCTGACATAGCGCCAGCAACTCTAACCCTGTGGGTTCTGTCCTTAAGCCAGTTTGCAACCCATCTTGTGACATATGGGTTTACATTTAAGCTGGTAAGTTTTTCTACAATACCCGAGTGGGGTATTGTGTCGAAAGCCTTTGCAAGGTCAAGGTAGGCTGTATGGACTGCCTTTCCCTCATCAATGGCCTTAGTGACTGTTTCGAAGAAGTCGACCAAGTTCAAAAGGCATGATCTTCCCTTGACGAAGCCAAACTGGGGCGGGTCCAATGTCTGCAAGTCCCCTATATCTTTGTTTATGAGCTCCATTATGATCCTCTCCATAGCTTTGCAGACTAGACTTGTTAAGCTTATGGGGCGGTAATTACCAGGGTCCGTAGAGGCACCACCTTTGTGGAGTGGGACCACAGTTGCCGTAAGCCACTCCTTGGGCATGTACCCTGTGGTAAGGCTGAGATTAAATAGCTGCCTTATGTGCGGGTTTAATTCCTCATTTAGCTCATGTAGCACACAGCCGGGGACACCATCCGGTCCCATTGATGCTGTGTTTTTAGCTTTAGAGAGAGCAGCTTTCACCTGCGCATTTGAGATGTCTGGGAGGCTACACTCCACTGTGATAGTTATCTCTCCTTTAGGGGGGGGGAGAGGGGGGTGAAGTTTGCACTGAACCTGTCTGCCAGTATGTTGGCAATGTCTGTGGGTTCAGTGATTTTTGTATAATTTTGGACTAATTCTGAGCATATCTGTCAGACCACTATTAAATACAATGTCATCCCTTTGGTATGTATTTGACCAGGCATATGCAACAACTGGAGCATCCACAGAGGTTACTCATAAAAAGAATACATGGTGGAAACGTATGCTATGCAGACTGCCCCAAAGCCCAATTTCTGCACTCAGTCTCTGACAAAATGCTGAGTGGTGATCTATGCCTGGCCTGCAAAGCATTATCTGATCCCACTCTGATGGACCAGTTTCACAACCACAAGACAAACAGCATTAAAATTACCTGATCTAGGGACTCGAACCTCATCTGCAACATAAACAGGATATATTGGAATGACAGGAAACGCATCTCAGTGAATACCCCCCTTCTTTGGAACAGGCTTTCCATCCATGTGAAGCAGAATTCTTCCCTTACCCAGTTCAAGTGTCACTCGGACCAGTGGATGAGAAATCAAAAATTTACCCTGGTCTGGCATCTAGGTCTCTGTTAGACAAAGGCACCATGAAAATGCTTGCCCTCCCATGCCCAAGCCTACTTATGTATCAAAAGTATCTGAGAGTATCAAAACTTGTCAGATGCATTTGGAAAGCACAGCCAGGCTTAATAAGCCCCCCCCCCCCCGAAGTCATTAGCCTAGTAATCACCAATGAACTTATTGTCCTCCTTTATAAAGATTAATCCCCTTCTTTAGGAAATGGGTATATTCCCTTGAAAACTCCCAAGGTGACAGCATCTGTATAACTAGACTGTTTAAATCCACTCTGAATGAGCATGCATTCTCCAGACTATGCTCTGCAGTATGGAACAAAGTCCCTTCAGAAATAAGGTGTAAGAATTCCATTTGCATTTCAAGAAAGCTCCATCAGAACATCTCCATAACAACTCTGAGTGTAAATATTTTAGAGACAACAGTTAATTATCAAATTTGCAATGCCTATACACTATGGATCTTAGTCTGTTCCTCTTTAATGTACTACTGGTGACAAATGATACTTTGTTCTTATTGTTAGTCAATTGTTTTTTTTTTTCATTATTTATTGGTTAGTCAAATTATATTCTTGTTTACTTTAACACGCAATACTTCTTCTCTCTCTGTGTATACAGCTTTTATTCCACTTCTTGACTTTTCATTATTTGCAATTTGTTTTGTATCATCTTTCACTTTTGGCATTCCTGTGCCTCAATCAAGGAAGAAAACAGTCTTCAGACCAGTCTACCTATCTAGTTATTAAATTGTAAATAAACACAGTGGAAGAGTGGGAAAATTCTCAGCTGGAGTTAAAGTTGGTCTTGCTGAACCATAGCGGATTTTGGCTGCACTGCATCCTTGAAAAGGGACATTATGAAGTATAAAACTTCACAAACAGCTGTCCAGGTTTCAAACAGCTGTCCAGGTTTTAATCACCTCCTCTGTGTTCCTCAAGGTTATCTTATACTGGGTCAAACAAATGCACAACTATCAAGGGGAGAGTTTAAAAAGGTTGAGGTTGCCTTGGTGCCTTCAGCAAGATCTGTTAATGCCATCCAGTCATGTTGATACTGGCATCTCAGGTAAGCTGTAAGCTAGACTCATTTTGAAACCAGACATTAAAGGCAACTACCAACTGAGACTGTAACATTTGTTTGAACTGTCAGTCCAGCAACGTGTTCAGTATCTGCTGCATCTCATTTTCCAGTTCTCACTGGAACCTGATCATGTGGGACATAGATCATGGACCTCAATGAGAAAGTTAAGGATATATATCAATTTAACTCCCCCATTGTGCCCAAAGCCCTGGACTCTATCAGCAGGATGGAGAGCAAGTGTCTAAGATGGGGAAGCCATTCTAAGGGCAGCCACTGCCAAAATCAAGTCAGCCTTCAGGGTCTCTTTCAACAGTTTTAAGGTCAAAGAGGTCACAGGATCCTGTCTGGTATCCTCGGTATGGGAGTCTCATCAGGATTGTCTCACACCATAGCAGTAACCAGTTTTAACATTTTATCAGTTGGTGGAACCAAACAGTAAGTTATCTGGGTTGCCCAAAATACTTCCTGCAGGGTCTTCTTTGAAGAGGGCACTTGGTCAGTGGTCTATACTTTATACCACCTCTAAAGGAGGGAGGGGGACTGCACCTTCTACATCAGTGACATCCGGGTATCTCACTCTGCAAACGAGTCAATGTGCTTCCTTATATAGTATTTCCTGCCTGCCCTCTGAGATGACATTTCAGAAACAGGAATAAAAACAGTGAGGACCAGAAGCTGTTGAAAAGACCTGCATTAGGCTATGAAACTTTTGGCAGTCCTTCCTGCTGCATGGCAATTGGGACTGCCAGTGGGTCAAGACAAAGAAACATCAGCAGTTGGAATGATGACCAACCCTCGGGCCAGGGCTGAGGGAGGCATACACAGAGCTATCTGCATCAACTGCACTAGCATCATTGAGAGTGTTGTGCCCACTGTAGAGGGCATGGAGACCAACCACTGAAAGGCTGACACCACCACAATAAAAAAGACTTGGCACGGAGCTCAACACAGAATATTCAACCCTTTAACACTGGAACTAGCAAACCAGCAGCAGTAATGTCACAGTCTACAGCAGAGTTGTTTATTCCAAAGGCTATGGTCCCATGATCAAGACCATAGTCACCATCAATAGGCATTCTGGAGTAAACATTAGCAATGCACTGACTGAAGCAGTGCCTAAATGTCCTATCCTATCAGGATTATGCCAATATAAGGCCAGAGAGCAAAACAGGGAATACATACCAGAAAAAGAGAAAAGCATAGAAGGTCTCTAGTAGCCATGAAACCAAATGAGGATAAGCCAGCAAACATTTTTGCTCACCCATGTTAAATGCCTCTTCAAAACTGTCAATTTCAGGATGTGGAAAAGAACATGACTTGGTCGACGCTGGTGTGGAGGTCATTACCTGAGAAATGTCCTTATCAGCTGAAGTCATGTCAGGTGATTTGACTAGATTAATAGGAGACTTGGAAAAACCTGATCAAAGCAGAAGTTGAGACTACCTCATCAGATGCATGGCATCCTAGAGTGGACTCCCCAGTCCTAAGTTCAACCATTAAACTAGAATCATACAACTCAAGGGATGTTCTATATGGAAGTGGCAGTGTAGGCACCTAGGCACATCCCTCCAAGTTAGGTGCTAAATGTTCATCTCAAACTCCACCTTACATGCGGACATAACAGGGGGTGCATATGACTAAACTTTGTCATCTGACTCTTACTTCCCATGCTACTCCAGCACTGGCCTGAAATCATGAGTTGCTCTACTGCCAGTGCATGGTGGTAAGACAGCCTAGACAGCTCACCCCCAGCAGAAGTGAGACGAGGATCAAGTTATTCATGTTTTGTTTTGCAGAGTTGAAGTAGAAGTGACAACACATGGAAATGCTTCACACCTTGCTCCATTCCCAGACAGTTGTGGAGTGGGTACTGGTTCATGACTTGTCAAACACAGGAACCCACTGAAGGTTTCAGTGTTTAAGGAACCAAAATGTGAGAACTTTCTACCATGAATGTTAAGACTGACATCCAAACTGTGTAAGTGGCAGGAAATAGAAGCTAAATGGAGAAAAGGTTGCATGTGCCTTTACAGGTCATATGACTTCCTGGCATACATCAGCAGGAGGTGCTCCTCACATTCAGAAATGTGGCAGTCCAGAGACATCAGGAGAGTAAATCCCAACACTTACTCACCAGCCTCCAAACACAAATCATTTTAGATAGCACTTTTAATTTATCTCGTGTAATGTTCTGCAGAAGGAGAAGAAAGACAAGAGTCTACTTATTGTTGCAATACTGGGATATCTGCGGAAGATGAGGTCAGGAGAGTACCTGTTGTGGTCAACTGAAACAAAGACAGTGATCAAGGAGACCATATAGGCAGCCAGTAGGGTTAAGTGCAGTAAAAGTAAGACAAAACATGTATAAATATACATAAAACATATTTTACAATAAACAGCCATTAGTACTGAAAACCATACACGTTGATTCAACGCAGCAATAAGCATGCCCAATGTAAATTAAACTTTACCTATAGGAAGAAGTCCAGCTATAACAGCAAACATAAATGCAAGCTGTACATCCTGTAAAAATAAACCCTCACCAGTTAACTTTGAGCATTGCTGTGTATCGGGGAGAGTTGATCTTATTTTCACCAGATACACTGCTTGAATACTTTAATGTGGAAGAGTTTCTTTTATTTCTATGGATATTATTGGGGTTCTTTCAATTGCAGGAAGCTAGAAAATTCCACGGACAGAGCTACAATGCTTGATTTTTACTGATGTGCTGTGCAACCACTGGCACATACATACTCTAAACATGTGCAATGCATCAGTTAGAAGTCAATTAGCCTAGAGAATGTGGGACACTGAAATCCAATCAATAATATTATGTAAAAAAAAAGTATGACATTTCTTAGTTAAATAATGTCATTGTATAACAGCAACAATCTACTGTCGTGGGTGTGGCTGTGTATGTGTATATATATATATATGGGGTAATGAAAGATTTACCCACACAGCTGACTTTATTTGATCACTTAGACTTTGCCCTTGTGATCAAACCCACACCAACTGTGGGTACATACTGTGACGCTGCCAACCCAGCTATGTGGAATTTTGCAAATAATCATATGTCATTTGTGAATAACAACATGATTCATATTCTTGTCTTACAAATGTAAGAGAACTATAAGTTATCTGTATATTAAACTACTGATGCAGAAGTGTATGTTGAACAGTTTGTATAGTACTGAGATTCAAGGATGCATCCACAGTGTACCCTAATGGAAAAGAACATAAATGTATACAAACTATATACGTGTGCAAATGTATGTTTAATAGGAGAAGCTGGAACATACAGCATTAACTTGCAAAACTTCAAGAAAAGCATTTTACGATTGTATTATCTCTCAGTTTCAATGCAGCAAGCACACACAATGTCTAGAGCTAGAAGTTTTTGTATTGTCTTGAAATAAAATAATTACTAGGTTTCAAATGTAAAAACGGTTTATTGTTTTACGACTTCCAAGTTCTGCAAACTTCTGAGAGATATGTACTTCTCACACACACGTTAAAATTTTGTTAGTATCGGTTAGCCTGGGAACTGAAGGCAGGTAACAAAGACTGACACCATCCAAGCTAACCCATCAGTAATGTTTGACAGCAATTTAAAAACTCTCTCAGAGACAGAGAGGGCATTTTGTATATTGTCTTGGAGCTAGAAACCTCCATTCAACACTTCTGCCTGTGTCTTGCTCTGTAAGTAAGTTATTTAGGGCATAGTATATTTTAGATATAGATAGGAATATAGTAATGATTAGTTTAGATGTTTTCTGTATTTATTTGAGATTGTCCTGCAATGTTGTTTTTAAATATTTCCTGTGATTCTGAACTCTGTAGTTACTGTGTTGATTGAGTATTGTCTTGTTCTTTTATTTATTATTAAATATCTTTAAACCTATCTTTGCGGCTGATATTTGTGAGACATACTTAATCTCTTAAAGTACTTGCATATGTATTTGGTGACACTGTACAGGACACTCCTAAATAGCCTTGCTCTTGGTCACACTTACCATTTGGATAATAATAACATTACACAGTAGGACTGGTCACCCTTTGTAAGGGCCTTAGAGTAGCTGATAAGGAAGGGTTGGTGGCAGTGATAACTACCCTACAGTCTCCCAAAAGGGGGCATAGTTAGAAAACCTGTGCCAACCTTCCCCAGGAGTTGTATATAAATCAAATTTCAAAATGTGTGTGTGTGTGTGTGTGTGTGTGTGTGTGTGTGTGTGTGTGTGTGTGTGTGTGTGTGTGTGTGTGTGTGTGTGTGTGCCTGCTACTTGGGCAGGAGATGAAGCACTGGTTGGACAGAGAGGGTGCTGGAGGTCTTGACTTGACCCCTCTGCTGAGATCTTAACCCTTTAGCTGTGCCAGTGGGGAGTCTTCCTGGGGATCTGGAGAAAGAGGGAGAAACCAGCCCCCAGACTGACTGTGATCTCTGTGTGCTCTTAAGGGAAATTGTACTTTACTGTGTGTGTACTCCCATTGTGTATGTCCCTCACTGATGCCAGTGGTGAGGACTGAGGCTCCTTGATCACTGGGCCAGTGCAGGGGCGTCACAGATAGTCATAAATTATTACTAAAATGCAATCTGCAGACAACTAGGATAAGTTTGCTGTCACTTTGTGTTAAACAGTGCTCATACTGAACACAAAAGTACTCTTGAAATGGCATCCACAGTGTAAGTGGTTACACGGTAGGGAACATTTACCTGTCCAGACTAATGCATTCTTTTCTCTCAATACATCACCTGAAATTTTAAAGGTATTTTTAAAAAAAAAAAGTCAAAAATAAAAAACCCTGGGCAAATAATACTTTAGCCTGCATAGAAATTAAAAAAATGCACAAACTGCGGAATTGCATTTTTGATAAAAACTAACTTGGTCCAAAGTCAACAGTTGCGTAGAGTCCTTCAACAGTTCCACATTTAACGTAACCGATTCCTGACCCATCAGTTGAGAAAAGAATGACTTCATCACCCAGATGATAACGGAACAGTTTCACAAGATGTCGAAGATAATCATAGTCGCATGCAAAGTAACTTCCATACTCATTCTCCACCTAGAAAATTTCAAAGGCAGCTTAGAACACTTACTGTATTAAAGCCTGATAACATACACTAACCTTCTATAAATCTACGGAATTTGAAGCATAAATTCACATTTTTATGCACTACTGATTTAATTAGCTATCACAACTAAGACTACATAAAAATGATCACAATATTCAGCAGTTATAAAACATATTTATTCAGTTAGGTAATATGTAGTGTATTAATATTTTAAATCAGATTAGTGTTTAGACTAACTAGATTAGTGTCCCAGAGTTTGTGTTATGATGTTAATTTATGTACATATCTCATGCATCCAGTTTATATTTCCATATTTTCTAGTGTTTTGTACTTAGGTACCTAATGTATGGTAATATGGAAAAAACTGATGTCTCTATACACGATGTATGTTATGGGATTATCGATGTTATTCAAACTAAGCACTGCAGGTTTAAGTATGAGATTTGTTTATGTCTTTACATATACAAAGGTATGGCATGGAATTACAGATGATATTCAAATCAAGTATTGCTGGCTTAAATAAGAGATCTGTTTATGGTTTTGGAAAAGATTTCTTTTTCTTTGTTAATAGTTTAAATGCATCATAATAAGTTACGCATATTTTAGAGATTGTGTATATGCTTAAGAAGAGATTAGGTAATATAAGGAACAGAATTGAAGAAAGGGAAGGCAAGTGGATTGTTAAATTACAAGCCCATAAGTTTGGGCTTAATGAGAGGCTCACTCTTAAGCCTTTCTTAGCTTCCAGACCACTGAAGCATTAATGCCTACACATACATTTATGTAAAATATATTCCTTGCTCTAGACAATGTTTTAACTCAGAATGCATTTTATATTTCATATTACATATTTTATGTTTGTATGTCTGTTTCTTTAAATTTTAACTTTCAAATTACCAATGACATCATAACAATTAATGCTTTATAAGGAGAAAGTTTCAGCATTTTCTTTATGTCTGATGAAGCGTTGGGTAACAACGCGAAAGCGCTTACAACTTGCTATCTCCTGCAGTTTTATTTTTTGTAATAAACGAGGATTTTAACTACAAAGAAGACCTTCTGGATTTATTTGTTATCTTACTTTTGACTTCAGCTCATGGTGCACTCATTGCCTTTTTTCCTGCTGATATATGCTTAAGAAGTTGCAGCTATATTGAGGTGCTGTTTCTTTTAAAATAATTTAATAGATTAACTTAATTGACACTCTTAATTAGATGATTGGGGAATGCTTTTGTATAGAAGGGCTGAAATTTTAAATTTGAATGTAACCTGATGAAGCGCACCATGGTGGTGCGTGAAAGCGCTTGTTCTTTTTGTTAAAATAAATTATCGTTTTTACATCGTGGTGGTTCCTTGCAGTTTTTCTACTCGTTCATCATTTGGCGTTGGAAGGAACCTTTGGATGGTCATTTTCTGCTTACTGCTGCTACTCTTATTGTTCATTTGCTTTATTGACCAGCACACGATGGATTCTCTTAATATAGAGCTTGACTACAATCCGGCAGGTACAAGCAGTACCAAGGACTGGAATAATTTGTTCCATCAACAGGAGAATCCTTTGCTTAATTTTGATATCAAGTGTAATACTCAACATATCGCAATGCAAGACACTGAGAACTTGCAAGACTTTTATGGTTCACTGAGATCTTTGGAAAATGATTTATACAAGCTTCACCGGCTCATATGGCAGAGAAGGCACATGGAGGCTTGTTTGCATTTTAAGGTAGTTCTGCGCGGCATGCGAGTCTTGTGCATGCCAAGTTATGGGGACAGCCACCCGGAGCTACTGCGAAGATGGCAACAGCTGAATATTGATTTTGGTGCCAAATATATTAATTTATTATTAGAGTATTTTTCTCCCATTAAATCAGACCTGATTGCCAAAGTGGAAGGTGAGCATAAAAGTCTAATACTGAATTATAAAAGTGAATTGTGTGTTTCTAAGCTTAACAACATGCTTAGGCAGCTTGCGCTGTACAGCAATAGACTTGAGCAAATTAACTTAAAAAGTTGAAACGGGATTGTCAGGACTTTCAATCGGGCCGAATTTTTATATGGCCGAGGGTCAACAGAAATGAAGCTGAACCCGTCAACATAATTAATGCTTCCCAAATGAACATGGCAGGGTCAATAGCACATGTTGATATATCTGATGAACCTTCTGTGAGTAAGGAGCTTATGGGAGATACAGTGAATAGAGAATGACCTTCCACTAATGCTTCTCTTCCATGCAATCAACAGGGTTTAAAAACCAATGAAGTGTTAGGGGCAAGACCGAAGTATAATAGCAACACAGTTACTGGTTTAACTACATCTGTTCTTCCTTTAAACCTCCCGCTTCCATACAAAAGCAGAGCACCTGCGCGCTCGACAAGCAGAGGCAGAGGCAAGAGAAAATTTTCGGGCGAAACACCGGAGGCAAGGCGAAAGACAAGGAATTGAATACTTTATTTTTCAATCTCACCTCCAGAGAATTTACAGCTGATGAACAATCCCTTCTTAATAAAGGTTTATCGTTTATTCCTTCCAGTGGAAGTGAGCTCTCGGAAACTTTGATAGCGCTTCGCCTTTTTGCGAGAAAGCTATCACTCAAGGTACTGTTCTCAGACTTTACAAATAATGAATTAGCCTATGAATCACAAGTTTGTAAAAGGAAAAGTTTATTTATGCCACCTATGCCTAATATGGTAGAGTGTTTTCTGCGTTCATGATTTTTATATATATTATAAAGAGAAGAAGCATAAAGGCATTTATGTTAATCTAAGTGGTTCACAGAAATGTTGTCTTGAAAAACTTCGTAATAATGATGAGATTGTATTTAAACCTGCGGACAAAGGAGGAGGGGTGGTCGCCATGGACACCTCCCTATATGTGGAGTTGATGTGTGAAATGTTAAATAATGATTTAGCTTATAAGTTAATAGATAAATCACAAGTGGATTCCCTAGTGAGGGGAGTGCATGATACTGTCTATGACTTGCTAATGAGTAGATGTATAGATAAATGCTTGTATGACTTTTTGTTAATAGACTCTCCCTTGATACCAATAATTAAGGGCCTCCCGAAAATGCATAAAGGGTTACATCCACCTCCCTTACGCCCAATAGTGTCTGGCAGGCATTGGGTGACGGAAAATGCCTCGGTTTTTATACAGACCAAGTTAGGTCCGCTGGTCAAGTTAATTCCAACAATTTTGAAAGACTCTTATGGGTTGATACAAGACTTGGAACAAGATTCATTATGTAAAAATATACAGAGGAATACATTGATGGTAACATTAGATATTAAGAATCTATTCACAAGTATCCCCAATGATTTTGGCCTTGAGGCTATAAGGGAATGCCTGCATGCACATGATATTATGGATAATAATGATCAAATGTTAATATGCAGCCTGCTGGACATGGTATTAAACAACAATATCTTTTTGTTTCGTGACCAAGTATATGCACAAACATGGGGAGTGGCCATGGGCACTCCCTGTGCAAATGCATATGCAAATTTGGTCATTTATCAGTGGGAAAGGAAGTTTATTTTTGGTAATGAGAGGTTTAGGAACATAATTTTATACAGGCGTTTTGTGGATGACATCCTTCTGTTTTGGAATAGTGATGTAGATTCGTTGCATGAGTTTGTAACATATATGGAATCCACCACTTCTTTTTTGAAATTCACCTTTGAATATTCATTTCAAAGTGTGAATTTTTTGGATATCATTCTTACTAAGGAAGTTAATAATAAAATTACCACATCGCTATATAGAAAGCCATGCTGGAGGAATGGCATCCTTCACTTTGACAGCATGCACCCCCGTTACATATTTCGAAATGTAATAAAAGGTCAAATAGTAAGAATTTCTAGGCTTTGTAGTAAGCATGAGGATATGCTTAGCCTAGTAGATTTTCAAAAAAGCTGTTTTGTTGATGGGGTTACCCTTTAGCCTTAGTGAATGATTTAACTTCGACTAAACTAGAGACCTCCACCTATAGGAAAAAAGGAGGTTTTAATCATTACCCTAGGAGGAATAAGATGGAACTACCTTTTGGTATTAAATATACGAATGATGTAGACCACATCATGGATATTATACGGAACAATTGGAAGATCTTGCTTCTTGACTCGAACTTGTCACAAATAGTGGGGGAAAGACCAGTCTTTAGGTTTAGTAATAGTTTAAACCTTAAGAGACTGCTTTGTAATGAAAAAATGAAATCTCAGCAATTGGATATTAGAGCAAGATATAAGAAGGGTACATACCCTTGTACAAAATGTAGCATATGTAAATATATATCAAAGACTCAAGTATTTGAGGTTCCGGGCATAAGTACAGTCTTTAAGCCGACACTCTATGCTACATGTGATACAAGTAATGTCATATACCTAGCCACATGTGACTCATGTGAAGCATATTACGTGGGCATGACCTCACGAAGGCTTAAAGATCGTGTGTACAATCATGTATATGACATTAGAAAGGGAAATACCACCAATGCGCTGGCTAAGCATTGCCAGCAGTTTCCCCAACATGTTTTTAAATTTAGAGTGATCCAAATGGTGCATAAGAATAAAAGAGAGGGTGATATAATGGGGACCCTTGAATTATATGAATTAAGATGGATATTAAGCTTCAGATCCCATGTAGAAGCTGGCCTGAATTCAGCACTTAGTATTCGACCGGCTCTACTAGGGAATGGATGAAATTTTTTATTCAGCTCTATTTTGTTCTTCACCGTGCTCAAAGCCTGAATATATAGCGGTTCTGCTTCACATGCTAGTTTATTTTATTTTGTTTTTGTTATTTTATTCTGTTTAATATTTATTTCATAAATGGATATGAAATATATAGTATCATATAAGTACTTGATTTAATTCAAACTATTTATTTAACAGTGATGGATTGATATTTGATTAATCATTCATTTTTTATTAATTTATTTATTCAGTTAGGTATTATGTAGTGTATTAATATTTTAAATCAGATTAGTGTTTAGACTAACTAGATTAGTGTCCCAGAGTATGTGTTATGATGTTAATTTATGCACATATCTCATGCATCCAGTTTATATTTCCATATTTTCTAGTGTTTTGTACTTCGGTACCTAATGTATGGTAATATGGAAAAAACTGATGTCTCTATACACGATGTATGTTATGGGATTATCGATGTTATTCAAACTAAGCACTGCAGGTTTAAGTATGAGATTTGTTTATGTCTTTATATATACAAAGGTATGGCATGGAATTACAGATGATATTCAAATCAAGTATTGCTGGCTTAAATAAGAGATCTGTTTATGGTTTTGGAAAAGATTTCTTTTTCTTTGTTAATAGTTTAAATGCACCATAATAAGTTACGCATATTTTAGAGATTGTGTATATGCTTAAGAAGTTGCAGCTATATTGAGGTGCAGTTTCTTTTAAAATAATTTAATAGATTGTCTTAATTGACACTCTTAATTAGATGATTGGGGAATGCTTTTGTATATAAGGGCTGAAGTTTTAAATTTGAATGTAACCTGATGAAGCGCGCCATGGTGGTGCGTGAAAGCGCTTGCTCTTTTTGTTAAAATAAATTATCGTTTTTACATCGTGGTGGTTCCTTGCAGTTTTTCTACCAGTTATAAAACATGTAAGTATTCGTAAGTGAAAGAAGAATAAAGCAATAAGAACAATCCTTAATCAGTGCAATCTAATATTACAAACAATCAAAAGAAAACAGGATATGATTTTGTTGTCAAGGTTTAAGAATGGGAAACAAACTCAAAAAATTCTGTAAATTAAAACTGCTAGAAAAATTTGGTAGAATGTGTAAATAGCTATTAGTAAATAAAAGGTCACAGACAAAACTAACATAACAAGGGCACCATTTGATGTTTGACAGCTTGGCTGGTGGGTAGACTTAACCAGCTAGACCCTTGTTAAGTTAGACCTTGGCACAAGACAAATAGAACGGTTACATATAGATACACAGTCTTTAACTTCTGGATTAAAAGTACACCTGAACTAAACCACATCAATACTTATCTATTCGTTTTTGGACAAAAGCTGTCCTTCTGACCTTTGCTTGCTTGATCCACAGGAAAGTTTTATAATGGATGATTTTTATTTTAGTTTTTTGCATGACCCTTAATTTGCAAGGCATTACTGCATAAGACAACATTATTTACATATGCCTGACATTGTAGAAGGTCTACACATCTACCTATCCCCTTCGTGAGAGTACCCTTTGTATTTTTTATTAGGCTACCAGATGAACTTACTTTAAACGTGACTGTGACAGTGTGTATCGTTCTAGTGGGCGTACAGTACCTGTAAATACTGTCATGAGCTCACTGACAGTGCACCTGTGGAGTGAGCAGCTAAAGCTAATTTTTGAACTACTTTTTATTTGTTCTGTGGGCTGTGGTGTTTGCAGGTGACTAAATGTCTTTGCTGTCATCTCCAGTGTGTAACCTACCCTCCACACATATCCCTGGTGCTGTCCACTTTTACAGCAGATTACACTGCTCTTCAGTTCATTACACACCCCAAACCATAGGAGCTTCTTAACCTTTTAGTAAGCACATCATACTGATGTAACTCTTCCACACTGTGATTACAACACTGTCATAAAAAAGCCTACCCATGTGTAATGACACATACACAGCAATCAGAAATTATACCACACTTCACAACAGTGGATGCCTCAAGGTTCTTTTAACAGATATGCCTAGCTTAATTTCTTCTTTCACTTTCATTCTCAAACAGTTTTACATTCCCTTTCTGAAATTATAAAGCAGTTATTCATAATCAACCTAGCTTTCAGCTATCTGGAAACAAACTCAATCCAGAACCATTTTTTAAATGAAATAAAATGTCATGGAAAGAAAACTAGACTCAATAATTGGACAGATCAATGCTCAGTATAAGGGAGTGATTGCTTCTTTAGACTTTGATGGCATTCCTTTGGCAATTAACTACCCGAAATAAAATTATTTCCTGATGATCCTTGTTATATGATGCTCAAAAGTAAGGGAGCCATCAAAGTCTGGCTTGACCCTTGACTCAACATCTTGCGACGAAGCAGGAATTTATTTTTAAATGTGCAGCTACTTGTAATACATCTTATATAGTTTATCTGGCCAATTGCAAAAGTTGTTACAGTTTCTATGTGGGGATATCAACTAGAAGGTTGAGGCAGAGGCCCAATATTGATAGAGCTGTATTAGGTTCATAGGTGTGTACTAGGCTAATGGCCCTGGAGCCTTTATAAGCCTAGTCCATAGGATTACCCTGGCATCGTGCCACCCGACCTTAGTTTCCAGTGCCTCTGTCGAGTAGAGCCACCGGAGTAATCCCCGGGGTGAATTTTCTACTTCCCATCCACTCGTCAAGCTTTCTCTTGAAGACAGCCAGTGAGGTGCTCTGTTTGAAGTCAATTCCATAGCATGGGCAGTCTCTGGGTTATGAACCTGTCCCTCCAGCACATTCTGTTGATTGTGGTAATGAAGTTGAAGTCTCTGGAGTGTGTGGTGTGGTGGGATGGGGATTTCTTTAGATGTAGCATTTCTAACAGAGCTGGGTCAGACATGGCTTTATAAGTCAAGCACAGATTGCCTCTAAGTAGGCGATATGAGACAGAGAATAGTTGGAGTTTTTAGAGTCTGTCCATATAGGACATGTGTTTAAGGCCTAGGATCCTCCATGAGGTACTTTTGTGGCCTCTCCAATTGTTACAGGTGTCTAGTGAGGTACATGCCAAATGGGGCATTGTACTTTATGATTGGCCTAATGAGGGAAGAGTAGAGGGAAACAATAACCTCTTTCGTCCTGGATGCAAAACCCTGAGTACTGAGATGTGCTACATAGGACTTTCTGACCACAGTGGCAGTGTGGTGGTCAAAAGAGAGGTTGCTGGCAACCTGTGTTCCCAGATCTCTTATAACGCCTTCTGTGTTCAGTGGACTACCATCGATGTGGTAGTTCATGGGAACTGGGTTTTTCCCAAAGGGAATGATGACACATTTTTGGCATTGAGCTTAAGGCCATGGTCCTGACACCAGTCATTGGTCACAGTGAGGCCTTTCTGTAGGATGTCAACCTCACTTGGGGGAGTTAATAATGGCTCACAACTTGTAATCTGCAAACTTTTTCAGCCAGAGTTCCTTCCTGTTGGACTGGACTTCTGAGAAGTAGATAGCAAACAAGAGAGGACCCAGGACGGATAATTGTGGGATTCCACTTGTGACTGGTCGGCAGTCTGACTTGGAGTCAGCTACTTTCACACTCTGGGTTCTATCTCTGAGCCAGTCTGCAACCCACCTAGTGATATAGGGGTTGATGCCTAGCTTAGTGAGTTTTTCTATGATTTCTGAGTGGGGAATGGTATCAAAGGCCTTGGCCAGGTTAAGGTAGGCTGTATGAACCACCTTGCCTTCATCTGCAGATCTGGTGACTGACTCAAAGAAGTCATCCAAGTTGAGCCGGCAATATCTACCCTTCACAAAACCAAACTGTGTGGGATCTAGAGTTTGGAGATTCCCTATATCCTTGTTTATTAGATCCGTGATGATATGTTCCATAGCTCTGCATATCAGACTTGTCATGCTAAGGGGGCGATGGTTCCTAGGGTCTATAGTCACTCCTCCTTTGTGGAGAGGGATGACTATAGCAGTGCGCCATTCAGTAAGGACAAAGCCTGAGGTGAGGCTGTGATTGAACAGGGCACACAGGTGAGGTGCCAATTCACTCTGTAGTTCATGTAGAACACAGCTAGAGATACTGCCATATTCATGGCCTTGGACAGTGCTGTTTTAACCTGTGCAGCAGTAATACTGGGTGCCTGGCAATCTACTGGTATTGTGATTGGTCCTTTGGGGGGTGGAGGGGAAAAGTTGGCACTGAATCCATCGGCCAGTATATTGGCAGTATCTGTTGGCTTGGTATAGGAGGCATCACTGTGCAGTAGCTCGGGGCTTGTGGTTGTCTTTACTATCTGCTGCAATTCTGTTTTCATAGCTAGCTTTAGAGGATTTTTGTTGAGGCTGATAAGGGAGTTTTTCCAGTCTTGAGACTTCACCTTATTCCGCATCAGTTTCCTCCTTCTGTTATAGAGTTTATTTATGGCAGGGGACTACCAAATTGGGTTCCTTTTTTTGGAGGATTGTGTCTTGGTTCTATTGGGTATGGTGAAATCCATGCATTTGTGTACGTGTTCGTACAGTGCATTGGTGTATGATTTGACGGTCATGCAACTATTCTCCATTTGCATGGGTGCCATGAAATTAGCCACCTTTGTACTTAGGAGCCCAAAGTTAGCTTTGGAGAGGTTTTTCAATGTTGTTACCTTTACGGGGGTGGGGTGGGAGGGATGTGGATTTCCAAATTGATTAGTTTGTGGTCGGATCTAATCAGGGAGGAGCCGACTACTAGTGCAGAGCAACGGTTGCCCATGTTAGTAATGACCAGGTCAAGGATGTTGCTACCTCTAGTGGGGATAGGAATGAGCTAATGCTTTAGCTAAACATATAGATGAAACTGGTGCGGAGCATGGCTTCACATTCACTATGATTGATATATTACACAAAAGTTTAAGGGGAGGAGATATGAATAATAATTTAGAGTTAAAAAAATATGCTTGGACAATAAAGTTAAGAGCACACCATGAACCTGGCATCAATAAAATGGTTAGTATTAGAAACAGTTATGTTTGAAATTAAGTTAATTTTATGGGCTAATTGTTTTTATTATATGTTTGGTTGGACTGTGTCTCATGACTAAACTTGTTTCTTATTTAACTGCTTGTGCATTTTGTTTGGTATCATACTCAAGAAGAATTGGTATCCGAAAGCTTTGTGTGTTTTAATAAAAGGTTTTACTATTATAGCGCTGTCTAGCCATTGATTCTTTTGTCAAATTTTAGACAGTTGTCTACTGTGACCTCCAGAAGTTTTGTTTGCTCTACAGGTCCGATTTAAGTGTTGTTGGAAGAGTAGATAGTGAGGGGAGGTTTGTTTTTAGGTTTGATATTGGAGAAAACCATTAATTTTGTTTTGTTTGGGTTGAGTATTAGTTGGTGGTCAGTGAGAGAGTTTTCTATGTCATGTAGTGCTCTTTGGGTTTTCCTTGAAGTTCAAGAAGGGTTCGGGGCAAAGCAGATGAGGAAGGAATCATCAGCATATTGCATGATGGAGGTTATTGGTAAATATGATGAAAAGCAGAGATCCAAGGATAGAACTATGGGGTACTCCAAAAGATGGGTAGGAGAGGGGAGAGATTGTTATCCCACTTAACTGACTGTTGTCAGTCAGAAAGACAGATGTGAAAACAAGATAGAGAATGTTGGGTGAGGTTATATGTTGAAAGTTAATTGAGTAGTTTTTGGTGGGATACTGTATCAAAAGCTTTTGAAATCATCATCTTCTTTCGGCTGTTCCTGTTAGGGGTCGCCACAGCAGATCACCTGTTTCCATTTCTTCCTGTCCTCTGCATCTTGCTCTGTCACACCAACCGCCTGCATGCCCTCTCTCACCACATCCATAAACCTTATCTTAGGCCTTCCTCTTTTCCTGTTACCTGGTAGCTTCATCCTTAGCATCTTTTTTCCCAATATACTCCGCATCCCTTCTCAGCACATGTCCAAACCAACGTAATCTTGCCTCTCTGGCTTTGTCTCCAAACCTTCCAACCTGGGCTGACCCTCTAATATACTTATTCTTATACTTATTTATCAAAAGCTTTTGAAATATCTACGAAAATGGATAACATGTTGGCCATGATTTTTGGGGAGGAATACATTGTAGCTGCTCATAAGAAAAACTCAGATGAAATCAGAACATGCATTGATCCAAGAGACTTGAACAAGGCATTAAAAAAGACTTCATCATCCTATGCATACTATCGAGGAAATTGCAACCCTCATGCCAAATGTTCTGTTTTTTCGGTCTTTGATGCAAAGATTTCATTTTGACAAGTAATGCTTGATCGCAATCAGTACCCCATTGGGTAGATGCAGATTCTTCAGGATGCCTTTTGGAATAAATTCTGCCAGTAAAGTCTTTCAGCATGCAATGCAGCATATTTTTTTCAGGCTACCCATGCATAATAATAGTTGATTATTTACTGGTTAGAGGTAATGGTGAAGCAGAGCATGACAGAAACCTCAGGAAAGTTCTGGACAGAGCCCGTGAAGTGAATTTAAAGCTCAGTCCTCTGAAATGCAAATTCAGACTACCTGAAGTTACTTATGTAGGTCATTTATTTACCAGTACTGGCTTATGACCAGCTCCTTCTAAACAAGCAGCCATTCTTGAGATGTCAGCTCCAGACAATGTCCAAACTCTACAGCGCTTTCTAGGTATGGTTATCTATTTGGGCAAATTTATCCCTGACTTTACTGAGTTAGCAGCGCTTTTGAGAGAGCTGACATGCAAAAATATTGCATGGTCATGGTTAGAACAACACAAGAGAGCATTTGAACTACTGCCCCATTAGCCTGACAAGCCTGATCTGCAAAGCCATGGAATGTATCATCATGGAACTTATAAACAAAGACATAGGTAACCTTCAAACTTTAGACCCCACCCAGTTTGGGTTCATGAAAGGCAGATCATGTCTCCTAAACCTGATTGACTTCTTTGAAACAGTCACCAGAGCAGTGGAGGAGGGTAAAGTGGTTCACACAGCCTAACTAAACCTCGTCAAAGCCTTCAACACCATCCCCCACTCTAGTATCATACATAAACTCACTAAACTGGGCATAAATCACCATGTCACGGGATGGGTTGCCAACTGGCTCACTGACAGAACCCACACCGTGAAAGTAGCAGACTACAAATCTGACTCCACACCAGTTACAAGTGGGAGTACCACAGGGTTCTGTCCTGGGTCCACTTCTGTT
The DNA here is from genome assembly GCF_019279795.1 of Protopterus annectens. NCBI lineage: Eukaryota > Metazoa > Chordata > Ceratodontiformes > Protopteridae > Protopterus > Protopterus annectens. The sequence continues at coordinate 491,357,350 of NC_056731.1, forward strand.
CAGCATCAGGCCAACACAGAGGGTCTATGGCTAACAAAGTTCCAGATGACTGCAAATTGGGAGCCATTACTGAATCCCCAAATGATGTGGGCACTCTACAAAAGGGCCTCACTGAAACAAATGCCTGGTGTCATAGCCATGGCCTCAAGCTCAATGCCAAAAAATGCATATTCATCCCCTTTGGGAAAAACCCTGTGCCCATTAACTACCACACAGGTGGTAGTCCACTTAACACCGAAAGTGTGATGAGACCTAGGGACACAGGTGGACAGAAGTCTCTCCTTAGATAACCACATTGCCACAGTAGTCAGAAAATCCTTTTACGTGGCACAGCTCATCACAAAAGGTTTCTCATCCAGAAAAAAGGAGGTCATTGTTCCTCTCTACTCATCCCTCATTAGATCTATTATAGAGTACAACGCCCCATTTGATATGTACCTCACAAGACATTTACTACAACTGGAAAGGCCACAGAAATACCACACAAAGAGGATCACTGGCCGCAAACAGATGCCCTATGCAGACCATCTCAAAAAACTCCAGCTCTACTCAGTCGCATATCACCTACTCAGAGGTGATTTCGGTCTAACATACAAAGCCATGTCAAACGCAGATCTGTTGGACATGCTACACTTACAGAAATCCCAATGCTTCCGAGCCACACACTCCGGGGACCTAAACCTAGTCACCACAATAAACAAAAAGTACAGTTTTGTACCTACCATAAATGTAGATGTTCGAAGATCCACATTGCTGCAGTCCTTACTTATGGGTAGTCCGCTGTCCACGGTCGGCCCGAATACCAAAGTATTAGGCTGACGTCGGTCATGGGCGCCTAGATCTGACATCAGAGCGTCAGGGTATAAAGGCGCATGACCGACGTCATATCCTCAGTCTTTTCTTGCCCCAGATGTCAGAAGGCCAAACCAGAAAGGCCACAGCCAAAAACAGAATACCTCCCAAAAACATGCCCAACAACAACCATCACCTAAAGCATAGCACCAAGTCAAACTACAGAGGGAAGGAGGGAGGGTAAATTGGACTGCAGCAATGTGGATCTTCGAACATCTACATTTATGGTAGGTACAAAACTGTACTATGTTCTTCATCTCACATTGCTGCAGTCCTTACTTATGGGTAGAATCCCAAAGCAACGAGAAAGGGAGGATGGTAAAAATCATAAAGCATTAGGGGCCGCTAAAATGCCCTGTAAAATTGCAGTGGCAAATCCAGCCCTAGACTTAGAATAAAGAGGAAGGTGGTAATGTTTAGAAAAGGTATGCACTGAACTCCAAGTAGCTGCCTCCAAAATGTCTTTTGTAGCTACCCCCCTTATAAAGGCCGTAGAAGTAGCAGTAGCCCTAGTAGAATGAGGCCTGATTCCAGCAGGAATCTCCTTACCATGATGGGAATAACAGAAAGAAATACAAAACCCAATCCATTTAGAAATAGTTTGTTTTGAAACAGGTTTACCCTGTGAACCCAAAGCAAAAGAAACAAACAATTGCTGAGACTGTCTGAACTCCTTGGTTCTGCTCAAATAATAACGCAACTGCCTGTGAATATCCAAAGTATGCAAAATTTTCTCCCTTTATTTTGGGGGTTTGCATAAAAAGTAGGCAAATGAATAGTTTGATTTAAGGCCACACTAGAAACCACTTTAGGCATAAAGGAAGGATTAGTACGCAAAGATACCCTATCCTTATGAAAAATCAGGAAAGGCTCCACTGCCATGAGGGCCTGTAATTCAGAAACCCTTCTTGCAGAGGTAATGGCCAACAAAAAAGCAGTTTTCCATGATAAATACTTTAACTCGGCAGTAGCTGCAGGCTCAAAAGGTTGTAGAGTTAGTTTTTCCAACACAAAATTGAGATCCCAAGCAGGAGTAGGAGCTCTACGTGGGGGTCTTATATTCTTTGCCCCTCTAAGAAATTGCTTAAACCAAGGATGAGAGAATAAAGGAGGGTCACAATCATAGTGAGCAGAAATGGCTGCAGCATGGACCTTTATTGAGGAGAAAGACAATTCAGTAAGATATTGAAGAGCAACACTTAAATCAGGTTTGGAGACATCAAAGTCCTTTCCTTTGCTCCAAATAAAAAATCTCCTCCATTTATCAGCGTAAACTTTCCTGGTACTAGGCCTCCTGGCCTCCAAAATAACATTCAAAACTTGTTGTGGAAGCTGAGACCCTCCAGAGTCTAAAACAGAATATGCCAGGCTGTTAGATGCAGAGACTGAATCTTGACATTGAGGAAGTGACTGTCCTCTTGTGACAAAAGGTGCGGAATCAAAGGCAGAGGCCACGGAGGTTCTCGTACTAAACTCCTCAGTAGTGGGTACCAGTGTTGTCGAGGCCAATCCGGTGCTATCAAAATCATGGTTGGCTTGTCTTGTCTGGCCTTCAAAAGTACCTTGGGAAGAAGAGGCAGAGGTGGAAAGGCATATACATGCAGATTGTTCCAACTGAAAGATAGAGCGTCCACCTTCCAAGCTGTGTAGTGAAACATTTGTGTGCAAAACTTTGGCAACTGGTAATTTAGTGGAGAAGCGAACAGATCTATGTCTGGAGTTCCCCATAACACTGTCAACTGTTGAAATACATGAGGATCCAATTTCCACTCGTGAGGATCCACTATTTGTCTGCTCAATACATCTGCTAAGGAGTTCTGTGCTCCTGGTAGAAACCTTGCCTGAAGATTGAGGTGTAGATTGAGAGCAGTTTCCCACAGAATCATCGCTTGCCTGCAAAGAGGGTAAGAATGGGTTCCCCCCTGCTTGTTGATGTACCACATGACAGTAGTGTTGTCTGTTTGAATCAACACCTGCCCTGGACGAAGTAAATCTTTGAAAGCCATCAATGCAAACTGGACTGCTAACATTTCCTTCAAGTTGATATGCAAATGTTGGAGTTTGACAGGCCACGTGTTTTGCACCCATTTTCCATTGAGGTGTGCTCCCCAAGCCTTGTCCGAGGCATCTGTCGTTAGAATCTGACTCGCCTCTGGCCGGGTCACAGAGAGTCCCTTGTTTAGGTGACATTCCTGAGCCCACCACAAAAACTCCTTCTGAATGCAAGGTATTATCTGAATGACAGTGTCTAGATCTTGGCAGTGCTGTGTCCACACATTTTTGAGATACCATTGAAGCTTCCTCATATGCAATTTGGCATTGGGAAGCACCAGAATACAAGATGCCATGAACCCCAAGGCTTGAAGGACTGTCCTTGCAGTCAGCCTGGACCGTAGAGACATTTGCTGGAAATAAAGAGAAAGGCTTCTTTGTTTGTCCGGGGTCAAAAAAGCCATCTGGGAAGCTGCATTCAGTCTCACACCCAGAAAGCACATGTCCTGAGAGGGTACTAGACTGGACTTTGTTTCGTTCACAGAATACCCTAGGCATCTTAACACTGCCATCACATACTGTAGATGATGAAGAAGTTCGTCCTTTTCTTGTGCAATAATCAGACAGTCGTCCAAATAAGGATAAATCTGTATTCCTCTTAGTCTGAAAAATGCTATCACTGGAGCCAGAACCTTTGTGAACACTCTGGGCGCAGTAGATAAGCCAAAGGGCAATGCAGAGAACTGATAATGTAAACTTCCAGCCCGAAAACGCAGGAACCTCCTGCAACTTGGCCTGATAGGAACATGAAGGTAAGCCTCTTTGAGATCCAGAGTAACCATCCAGTGATCTTTTCCCAACAGAGGTAAAAGCTGTTGTAAAGTCAGCATCTTGAACTTTGGAATGTCCAGGTAAGTGTTGAGGATAGATAAATCCAAAATTGGTCTCCACGTGTTTCCTTTCTTTGGAACTAGAAACAGGCGAGAATAAAATCCTAGGCCCACTTCTGACAGAGGAACTGGCTGTATAGCTCCTATTTGAAGAAGTAAAGAAATTTGTCTGTGAGCCTCTATCCTTTGCCGAGGAGGGACGTCTGGCATGCCTTTGAAAGGAGGCATGGTATGGAAATAGAACTTGTAACCTCGGTTTATAATGTCCAATACCCATTTGTCCTGGGTGACTAAATGCCAATTTTGCTTGAAAAGAGCCAACTTTCCTCCCAAAGGAGCTGCCAGGCAAGAGGAATCTGGCAGCTGAAAATGCAGGTCATTGGGCCTGTTTACGAAAGGACTGGCCCCTGCCCTCACCAGCAGATTGAGCAGGCGAACTCCATTGTCTCGGCCTGAAGGTACTCTGAGCTCTGCCCCTACCACGCCTAGATCTACCCCTAGACTGAGAATCAGAAGGGTACGTCCACCCCTTAGTAGGCCAATTTCTACTAAACTTTGGAGGTTGTACCTGCAAAAAATCTTTAACAGTCTGCATAGACTTAGCCTTGTCTTCCATTTTCTTTAAGACTGACTCCACAGGAGGACCAAACAAAACTTCAGACTGCAAAGGGCATCCAGAATTCTAGACTTAACATGCTCAGACAAATTCTGATCCTTAAGCCAGGCGTGCCTACGAATAACTGAACCAGTGGCAGCCACCCTAGAAGAAGCCTGTAAAGCATCAAAACCACATTGCAAAGAGTGCTTACCCACCTGTTCAGAAACATGCACTAAATCTTGCAATTCTTTACACTCTATGCCCTCTGCCAAAGCATCCACTTTAGATCTTAGCTGAGAAAGGAGGAAATTCTGATACTTCAACATATGAAACTGGCAGTTCAAAGCTCTCATTGCTAAAGTAGAAGAGGTATACACCTTCTTACCCCATCTATCCAAAGCTCTAGCTTCCTTATCCAGAGGAACCGGATTCTTAACAACAGAGGCTCTAACACCCTTAGGCCCCTGACTAATAGTTTCTGGGTCCGCCCTAGGACTCTTATACAGATATTTATGAGCCTCAGGCACCCTGTAATACCTGTCCGGTTTAACTGGGGCAGGAGGCACAGAATCTGGATTAAGGGAAGCTTCGAGAAAACATCTGAAACAACATCCAAAACCGGAGGTATAGCTAAGGGTCTATGCTGTGGTAAAACAAGAACTCCCTAAGCCTCTTCCGGGAATCAGAGTAATCCTGTCCCTCCCACTTAAAATGCTCCCTCATGGAATGGAGAGTTTCTGAAAATGAAAAATCCTCTGGAGGAGAAGCAGAAGGAGTGGAATCCTCTGCATCAGAATCAGAATAAGGAGGGAAATCTTGAATGTCCTCAGTAGAAGACTCTGAATCATCTGAGGCCTGCTCCAAACTTTCCAACTCTGGCTCCATCCTGGGCCTCTTATCAGGAGGGGGCATAGAACCTCTAATTAAAGTAATCAAATCCTCTGCCATTTTAAGCATGTGCTTTTTAGGCACAGACCCTGAAGAACCAGAACTGACACCAGAGGAAGGCAAAACAGACCTGCCCTTAGAAGGAGCCTTAGAAACAGTAGCAGAAGGCCTAACCACCTTAGGCATAGAAGGGAGAATAGAAACCTGAGAGGCCCCTTCAGCCTGGCCTGCCTCCTGAGAGGCCACATCTTCTAAAAATCAAAGTTTCCCCCTGGGACTCAACAGAAACTTCAGCCGGATCCACCTGTTCAGCTGTAGCTTCTAAAGGTCCGGCGTCCGAAACGGACGAATCATCCTGCCTAGGCTTTAAAGATTTGTCTTTGCGCTTCTTAGTAGAAGCAGGCGTCGGAACATCCGACGGCATATTATAGTTACACCTCTTGCCAAAGACTAACCTAGCGCAATCTAACCTCCGTTTTATAGTGCGCTTATTAAACCTAGCACAAAACCGACACCCGACTACGTCGTGCTCTGGTCCCAAACAAGGAATACAAAGCGAGTGGTAATCCCTATGCGGTATCTGTTTCCCACAAGAAATACAATTATTCACTTTTTCTGACATCCGGTAAGTAACTGAGGCAAGAAAAACAAAAATATTCCCCAACGGGGTACTTAGCCCAACTTGGTATCGGTCTGAAACTCCGAAAACGAAAAATTTCAGAACGCCGAATGGCACTTGCAACTCTGCTTCTGCATCGGACCATGCGGCAAAAAAGACTGAGGATATGACGTCGGTCATGCGCCTTTATACCCTGACGCTCTGATGTCAGATCTAGGCGCCCATGACCGACGTCAGCCTAATACTTTGGTATTCGGGCCGACCGAGGACAGCGGACTACCCATAAGTAAGGACTGCAGCAATGTGAGATGAAGAACATCATGCTGGAGAGTTAAGTTCCTGTCCCAAAGACTCCCCACACTTTGGAACAGACTGCCCATTCATGTCAAGCAGAGCACCTCATTAGCCCTCTAAGAAAAATCTTGACGATTGGATGGGAGATAGGAAATTCACCCTGAGGATCACTTCTGTGGCTCTGCTAGACAGGGGCACAGGAAAATAATTTTGGGTGTACAGGCCCTAGGGCCAATAGCCTAGTACCTATCTATGATAACCTCAAACAGCAAATTACTAACCTGTCTAAATTAAGATATTATGATGTCCACAAACCAGTAGTTCTTTCCCGTGATGCTTCAAAGTTTGGACTTGGTGCAGTTATTCTTCAAGAGGGCAGACCTGCTGCCTATGTATCTAGAATCTTACCCAAATTGAGATGCAGTATGCTCAAACTGAGAAGGAACTTTCTGGCAATTGTGTTTGCATGTTCAAAGTTCCATGATTATATTTATGGCCGAGCTATCCAGGCAGAAACTGACCCTCAACCTCTAGTCACTATTTTAAAGTCTATATATTCAGCTCCAGCAGGACTACAAAACATTAGTCTCAAATTGCAAAAGTATAATTTCAAAATAGTATAGACAAAAAATAAACTTCTTTATCCGGCTGATACCTTATCCAGATCGCCCAGAAATACCACAGAACAACTTCATACAGAGAGAATTTTGACTTTGATGTCATGGAAGTGCATAATTTTTTTTACCACGAGGCTTGATGAGCTGAGAGGTCATACAAAGACTGATCCAATTTTGCAAAAGCTCAACCACTTCATCAATGTTGGATGGCTGTCAAAGCAATCCCGTGTACCGCCAGCAGTGCAATCTTACTTTCCATACAGAGATTTGATGCTGATGGAAGATGGTATAACTTTCAAAGGTCACAAGGTTATTGTTCCTACTGCCTTACAACATGAATACATTCTGATTTTGCATCATGGCCACCCAGGATCCGATTCTACCAAAAGAAGGGAGAGAGAACTATTTTGTCCTTCTCTATCGAAATACATTGATAAAGTCCTTTCTTCTTGTTCGGTGTGCAACAGTACTAAAGCGCATTTGCAAAAAGTCACTTCAGCTAAGCTAAATTCCTAAACTACCTTGGTCAACAGTAGCAACTGACATATTTGAGTGCAACAGTCACCATTACTTAGTGTTGGCAGACTCTTACTGGAACTGGTTTGAGATCGATTTGCTACCTAACCTAACATCCAGTGCTGTTATTACCACTATGAAACATCATTTCTTAGTCCATGGTTGTCCTAACAAAGTTATTTCTGACAATGGTTCTCAGTTTACCAGTCATTTGTTTCAGAGATTTGCAAAAGAGTGGGACTTTATTCATGTGACTAGTAGCCCTGAATACCCACAAACAGCCTTGCTGAACATGCAATACAGAGTGCAAAGCAATTACTAGAGAGGTCAAAGTGTGACAATACAGATATCTTCTTGAATTCACAATCTCAGAAATATACCCAGTGACAATCTACTTGGCTCGCCTGCACAGAGACTTCTGTCTATGCAAACCACAACAACCTTGCCTGTCAGTTCTAGTTTGTTGGTGCCTAATGCTGAAAACAACAGAGCAATCAAAGCCCAACTTGTTAAGAAGCATTCTTCTCAAGTCCAGCTATGATAAAAATGAGCAGATTTCTTTGTCCATTAAAAGGAGGAGAGACAGTGAGGATGCAAATGGTGAAAGGCTTTGATCGAATTAGTCAACAGATATATGTGTCAAACAGAGATCATACTTAGTGGAATCTGAGGGTATGGAATACAGGAGAAACAGCAGGCATCCTCTGCCTATATCAGAAATTATATCACAGCATCGTAACTGTGATACAGACTCTAGATCTCAGAGCAACCCTGACAATGTTCATACAAAAGAACATGTCTCAGCATCCATTCCCGTTCCTGATGATGTCCCGGTTGTCCCCAAAGTTAAACATTCCTTGAAGACAGTCCCCATTGCTAGATCCAATTCTGACTTTTATGTTACAGAATCAGGGCATATTTTCAGACATAGTATAAGATACACAGCAGCTGGATATGATTCTTTTATATGGGTCTGATTCTGTATGATTGCATGTCAGATAATTAGTTCTGTATAATTACATGTCAAAAGATCATTTCTGTAAATTGCATGTCATTAAATACTGTAATTTCATATATGGACTATTTCTTAAAGAGGGAGGATGTAGATCACAGCGTGTGTATGTACCTTTAAGAAGCACTGCCAGATATAGGAACGTGCATATAAACAGTGAGCATGTGCAGACAGCAGTGCCATGTTGAGAGAACAACCAGAGTGCTAAAATGTTGGAGTGGGAGTCTGTTTATAAGTTTATTTAAGTTTAAGTTAAAAAGCCTCATTCCTGATGTGTTTGTGTGTAATAAAGTTGCCTGAACTGAACCCACAAATTTTCGTCTATTTTATCCTGGCCAGACAAGTGACAAAATGGTAGGGGAGAAAGTTTTTTTGCTGCGGATGTGTTTAAATATGATGGTATTTGGGGTACACACATCCATTGGCTAAGAAGGAAGGTTGGTAAATCGTTACTTAGGGTGTCTGGAAGGCAGCCTGTTTGGTGACCAAGGTTGGGCTTGTTTGTTAGTATCCAGTCCAAGACTGAGTGTTTGTTGCTATGTTTATCTATGCAGGTGGGGGAATTCATAGTTTGAGAGAAGTTAGAGGTTAATAATGTTAGAGGGGGTTTCAAAGGAGCAGGTGAGCTAGTCTAGATTAAAGTCTCCTAGAATTATTGTTTCTTGGTTGAATGTTGCAGATGACAGGCAGGAAAGGTTTTTCTAGGTTTGATTTGTTGATTCTAGGAGGGAAGTAGGTGGGGATTATTATTATTATAGTTTTTTGGGAATTTATTTGCAGGCGTGTTGTTAATATTTCAAAGTTGGCAAGGTCTGGTGGCAAATAGCTCAGCTGGTCTAGTTTGAGAGTATCTTTGAACATGATTGCAATTCCACCTCCCTGCTTGTTTATTCTGTCCAGTCATATAATGTTGCATTCTTGGGTTAAAATTTCTTCATTTTATGTGGGGTTTCAGCCAGGTTTCCATTAAGACAAATATACTGGGTGAGTACAGGACAAGGCTAGCATGGAATTCAACTACTTTGTTTACAATGCTTCTTAGATTCAAGTTAACAATTAACAGGTCAGAGATGTCGAGTTTTATAACACGGCTGTTGGGTGAAAAGATTGCTGTGGTACTGTCCGGGTGTGTTTGTTTGTGAGGGGGTAGTTAGTAGGGGGTTTGGGTTAGTGCAGTGGGGGAGTGAGGTGCAGGGGTCTAGCTTAGGGTGTATATCCCTTCGTAGTTTTATTTGGGTCAGTGAGTATAGAAAATGGTGAGTGATCTTGGATAACAGCCTGGCATATTTATTTAGTGTGTGGGCATATTTGAAAGTGAAGAACAGCATATTGGAGGTACTGTATAGCTGTGAGATGTGCATGTTAGAGCTGGGTGTGCTTTGGTTTGAGTTATAAGGGTAGGCTGGTGAGTGGATGTTAGCAACTTGGAGTTTTTGATGGGAGGTGGTCTGGTAAGCTAGGATGAGTAGACAAAGTAGAGCAGTGATTGGTGGTGGGATGTTTGTGGAAAGAGTTGAAATTTCTGACTGAGTAGTCTGCAGGAAATTTTTAAGTCTGCCAACTCATCAGACTCTCAAAAATATGTTCCCAATTACCTTTTTCTTCCCCATCACACCTCTAACATGTGTAATCTACCCGAAAAACATTTTTTGAAGTCTGTATGATGTATAAAAATACCCATGCAAACACTTCCAAGCAAAGATACTAAATCCTCGACTTTGTTGCATATTTGGGAGCAATAAATATATCCTCCCATTGTTACTTTGTGAATTGCTTATCCAGTCTCTCTTCCCAATCCTTTCTAACCTCATCTGATTGATACCTATAGTTATCATGCAATATTTTATATGCCCTACTAAATATCCTTTTTTTAGCAGCAACTTCTGTTCTAGGTTCTGCTAAAAACATTGCTAGTGACCACCAGCTTCTCAAGGTTGAAAATTAAACAGGACAAAAAGCCTCCAGGCTAACTACATATGATCTCAATAATATTCCAAATGAATATTGTAGTGGAAGCAAAGATCAGATTTAAGGGATTAGGCCATCTGAATAGAGCACCTTAACACCTATGGACAGAAGTTTGTGATACTGCACATGAAGTGCCAACAAAAATATTTCAGAGGAAAAGAAGATTAATAAGGCAATGGCTTGAATGCAGGGGTTAAGACAACAGCAAGACCAGATAAACAGTCAAATTTAAAATAGAAGAGTAAAGAACTGGAAGATAACAGACTACAAAAGATATGAAATCTCTTCAAGATTTGTTGGCATTAATGGAACATCCAGGTAAAACTGGGCATGATAAAAGACAAACGTGGGAGGCCTTTATCAGACGATATTAAGAGATGGCAAGAATATAAAGAAACAACTACATAAGGACCTTTACACATTACTGTGGTGCTGCGGTAGCGTTGTCGCCTCACAGTAAGACCTTGTCCTGTTCGATTCTCAGCTAGAGCGTCTTCTGTGTGGAGACATGTGTGAATGGGCGTACCTTCGTTGAAGGTTGTGCGTCTGGGCTGGCAACTCGGCACGTAAAAATCCACTGCCAATAATTAGCGGGCCAGAGTTCCGTTGTGGCGACCCCTAACCAGGAAAAGCCAAAAGACACAACAACAAAGACATGTTCCCCAATATAGAGTCATAAATGCTGGATAGACTCTCTGATGAGGAAAGTTTACTAAATATGTTCACCTCAAGAACTGCTCTCTATTCTCACAACTAGTAGCACCACGTAGCAATAATCAGAGTAGAAATCAGCATGCATTTTATAATGGAAGAGACTCACATTTACAGGCTCTTATCAAGCATTATGTATTCATCCATTTCAGTGCTTGTTGACCCAGAAAGAGGATGCAACCTTGCAGAGCCTTTTCAAGAGTAAAAAATACACAGTCATGTGAACCTCTCTACCAGGATTTTGTGTATATGGATAATGAAAAACATGAAAAAGATCTTGTTCACTGGAATCACTTCAAAATTCATTTCAAAATATGCTAAACCATTTTTTGAATCTCAGATTAACTGCATTTTCCATCTGCTGTATTGATTTCTGTGGAGTTAGGGAAACTTTTCAAAGTGTTCCTTTCCTGTTGAATTAATTCTTCTGCTTCAATCAGACATCCTGAATACCATCTTCACATGTACATTTATGGAGTGGTGGTAGAACAGGTGGGCAAATGTGAAGACTTCACTGACCAAACAGGGCTACCTTGCAGCATTCACAGTCTCAAAATGTATACAGTTTAAAACACAGTAGCTTAATGCAGCAATCAGAATCTTTATGTGCAGCAGTATCTGTGTTGTTAGGGGTTCTAACCCTGACCAATTTCATTGTCCAGGAAATTACTACAGCTGATCTTAAACTGAGAGTGATGTGTGGTGTCTGATACTCACTCTGACCCTCTTACTTTCACACTTACAAAAGACAATTTTTCAACTGTACAGTCATTTTTTAGTGGAACAAACAATGAGTTAAGATCAAGACACTGATGCCACACCTGCTAGTTCAGTGGCTTAAGGTACAAAGCTCTGACAATACCACAGGCTTACCAAGTTCAGTTAGTAACTCAGGTGCCTGTAGGATCTGGTCAGGAAGGATGGGAGTGAGCACCCATTGCCATCTCGCCCATCCCTGGGGATGAAGGCAAGTACCTCTGGCTCACCACACAGGTGACATCTAGAAGGAGCACTACGTGTTCCATCTGATGTTAACAACTGGTTAAGCTCATGTGATCATACTGCATTTACAGTATATAGCAAGGTTGGGGGAATTAGAGTGCAGATGCACACATTCTCCTCAAGAGGTAGCAACTGCGAATATAGAGGAGCTGTCAAGGGATAGGGATACTGACACTGGGAGAAGATAAGCCACCCTTCTGGGACAGCAAGCTGGGCTGCTCTCTACCAAGTAACATTTGCCAGGGGAAAAGAGGGCCAATAGAGGATACTGAACAGGAACAATATGGGCTATAGGGCTATCTTCCAGCCTGAGCATACCCTGCTCCCATACCACCAGAACAAATGGACAAAATGACCAAATGTAGGGGAGCAGTCAGGCAAAGTGGCAAATTTTTGGAAGAACACAAAAAGGGACACTGATGCCACAGCTCATACCTGATTTGACCAAGTGTCATAGGTATCTAACTTGTCCTGCTTTGTCACTATGCAAACATCAAACTTCTTAAAATGCATGGCTTTAGGCACATAATCTACATGTATATCTGTCTCTGCTTTCCCATACAATTGCGTAGGGAGGAAATAGGTTCATAGGTTCATACTAGGCTATCTGCCCAAGGGCATTTATAAGCCTAGCCCATAGTTATGTGGCTTTCGCCAACCCTTTAGTTTGAATAAAACTAGGCCTATTATTTTGTTGTGCCTGTGTCAAGCAGTGACACTGAAGTAATCCCTGGGGTATATCTGCGATCTCCCATCCATTGGTCAAGATTCCTCTTCAACAAGGCCAGCGAGGTGCTCTGCCTCACATGTACCGGGATTTTGTTCCACAGCATAATCTGTCCCTCCAGCACGTTCTATTAATAACCGTGTCAAGGTTTAAGTCTCCCGCCCTTGTGGTTATGAGGGATCTAGATTTTTTGAGGTGAAGCATATTCATCAAATCTGGGTTTGACATGGCCTTATATGTCAGGCACAGGTCACCTCTGAGCAAGCGGTATGAGACTGAATAGAGCTGGAGTTCTTTCAGTCGGGCAGCATAAGACATATTTTTGAGACCCTTTATCCTTTTGGTGAGGAACTTTTGGGGCCTTTCCAGCTGCTGCAGGTGTCGGGTCAGATACATTCCGAATGGGGCATTGTACTCAATCATAGGTCTAATGAGTGATGAGTACAGGGGGACGATTACCTCCCTTGATCTAGATGTGAATCCCTTCATAATCAGGTGTGCAATGTAGAAGGTTTTCCTAACTACTTTAGCAACATGAGTGTCAAACGAAAGGCTGCTGTCAACCTGGGTCCCCAGATCCCCGATGACTTCTTATCATTAATATCACAATAATATTACTGAATTAATTTTTACTACAGACATGATGAAAATCTCTCACATTTTCTTCTGCAATAATGACTTGAACCATTACATGTAGACTGCACTATTATCTAAAAAGTAATATTAAAAATGTACCTGTACAGATATGATTGGCCCTCCATTATTATACAATAAAGGCTTAATTTTTGGCAGCAGTACATTCATCCACTGGTCCACAGCAGCAAGATAATCTAAACATGAAAAAAGGGCAAAACAAAAGCTTACTCTGGTTTTCAATTCAAGATGAATGTTAATATGCAAGTGCTGGATTTAAAACATAAAAACAAGTAGCTAAAGCCTTCTCTCTGCAATACCATAAAACTAGCCAATGCATCTTTAACGAGAGCAATGAAACTAATACGGAAAATATATTACTTTAATTTTACAAAAACTACATATATGAATGCATGTATTTTTTATTGTTTACACGGATACCCAAATGAGTACTGCCCATACATGGAAAAGGCCCAGTGAAAAGATTTCCAACTATAGAAAATAATTCCATCAAATACAGAGGTGGGTGTGTAAGCCCATAAATATAGAAATTATGGTGTGTGGGTGATTCAGATTTGCATGCACATTTGCGTGCGTGATGATAGGCGATACTGCCGTCTATGCCAGGAGAAGGGCGGTAGTGGATTAGTAACATATCCCAACACAGCTAGCTGGAATTTAGTAAAGAATTATATGTCCTTTGTATATCAAACTGATTTGTACAGATGCTTATGTTGAAAACGTATTTATAAAGTTGCTTGTGTTAAAAATTTATCAGCAGTGGGTCCTGGCTGTATGATAACTGAATTAAATGTGTACGTTTTAACAGAGGATACTGGAGGTTAACCTTAGTTCCAACTAACTTTGAAAAATACTTTAAATTAGGCCATAAAGACTTGTCTTACAGTTCTGGCTGCAGTCAGAGACAAAATGTCTGGGAAACCAAGTATTAGGAAGCCTTCTTTATTGTCTCTAGCAGGGAGCCAACTGCTACACTGGAAGGTTACAGGTTTGAAGCTCTTAAGACTTCCAGGAGCTGCAGCAGATCTAAGCAAAGCTGTGTGTGTATGGTAAGACATAGGTGCTAAAATCCTGGCAGCTTCTATGGTTGGTGATAATGTGGGAAACACAGTCAGATGACCAGATGTGATGTCATTCTGTAAGCTATCCCAAAAATAATATTTAGATATTATATTGAAAAGTCTGTCCGTCAAAATGAACACTCTGTTTCTTGGAACATGACATAGAAGGATTTCTCACCCACTTCACCTTACCTTGCTCAAGTGAGTGAACCAGGGAATAGTAACTCATTGGATTAGTCAGGGGAATACAGTGAGATTAGTACTGCTATTCTGTAACTGTGTGAATCTATTTATCTGTGTTATTTTAATATTTCCAGTGACTGAAATTCTGGTGTATACCATCAATGGATATTTAGTATTTTCATGTTCTTTTATTATTTATTACTAAATATATTTAAACTTCTCACTGTAGCTGGTCCTTTTAGAAAATATTTAAGTTTTGACAGTATTTGCATATACCTATTTGGGGATAACCCTGGCCACTACTGAAAGCCTTGCTGTTTGGTCAACATCACCATTTGTATTAATATTAATTTCACTCAGTATAATTGGATACCCGTTTACCAGCCTTATACTAACTGACTGGTGGTACTGAATCTATCTTATAGTCTGGGTAAATTTGGTAGAGCCAGCCTGTCCCAGGTGTGTGTGTGTGTGTGTGTGTGTGTGTGTGTGTGTGTGTGTGTGTGTGTGTGTGTGTGTGTGTGTGAAAATTAAATCTCAGAGTGTGCAAGTCAGCTACTTGCAGCAGGGACACGAAGCAATGGTTTTACAGAGAGAGGGTGCTGGAGGACTTGGCTTGAACACCCTGCTGAGGTCTTAACCATAAAGATGTGCCAGTGGGTAGCCTTACTGGGGACCTGGGGAGAGACAGAGAGAGAAACCTAGACCTCAGGCTGAGTGTGTTCCCTTTATGCACTTAAGGGAAATTGTGCTTGATGCAGAGAGGTCTGCATCTGGAAACACTGAGTGTATTCATTTGTTTTCCAAGTGAACATCCCTGTCCAGTGTCAGTGGAGAGGATTCAAGCTCCATGATTAATGGTCCAGAGTGGGGATATCATACATGGGTGGCAGTGGAGGAATATTAATTGAACTTCTGTAGCCTGTAGGCAGTTGTCACTAAAGGTCTTCTCAGCAGCCACAAAGTAAACATCTGGACTGTCATTTCACAACAGTTTTATTTACTTTTTTTGTTAGTTTAGTTTAGTCAGGGAAAGCAGGCAAAGATGTCAGCAGAGGATTATGGAAAGCTGACAAAGAACCAGTTAGCCAGGGTGAGTAAAGCCAAAGGACTGGTGTATGCCAACTTAACTAGAGAGGAAATTATTTCAGCCTTAGCCACAGCTCATTCCAGCAACCAGAAGGACAATCAGTCTGGTGATGGGAATTTGCAGCCTTCAGAAACAGGATACTTCACCTTTTCCTCAGAGGACTTAAAACGTGTCTGGAGTTAAAGAGACTTGAACTGGAGGCCAAACATTTGGAATTAGAATTGGCAGAGAGACGGCAGCATTTAGAGGCTGAAGAAAATGAGAGACTGCGGCATTTGGAAGCCAAAGAAAATGAGAAACAGAGTCAAAATGAGAGGGAGATGCTGACTCTTCACCAGGGTCATGGAGGTAATAGGGAATGGAATAACTAAACCCCAGAAGCAACAAAGGTCAGTAAATTTCTTCCAATAGTTTATTCATATATTTGAAAGGGTATGTAAACAGTACAATGCTGACCCAAGGCTCTGGGAATGGTTCCTGACCCCCTTACTCCATGGTAAAGCTGTAACTGTTGTTTCTAAATTGTCTGATATTGATTGTTTAAATTATGATGGTCAAATGTTATTTACTTGAATGCTTTAAGTTAACACTTGAAGCTTACAGGAAACATTTTGTGACCATAGACCCAAGACAGATGAAAGTGTGTGATTATATTGCAGAGTTAAGCACTTATTTTCATAGGTGGGTGAGTGGGTGTCGGGTAACCACTTTTGAAAGGCTAGCAGACCTTTTGATAAGGGAACAAGCCCTTAGCACTTTGCCTGAGGACATGAGAATCTGGTTGGCAGACCAAGACTAACTCTGCAGATGAGCAGGGAAAAGGGGGGATCTCTACTTAGCAAGCAGGGCAACACTGCACAGGAAAGGGATACCCAGTGCTGCACATGGATATAAGGGAACCCATGATGGCCACCCTAAACCACCCCAACAGAGTCCACCAGTAACAGAGGAAACCACTAGTTCAAATACAAGGCCAGGATCAAGGGTTAAGTGTTTTAAATGTAATCAGTGGGGCCATGTATCACATAGATGTCCACACAGGCAAGGTAGGGAACAAAAGGTGGGAATAACCGTATGCCAGTGGCAAGTTTTCTGGAGACAACAGGGGTACCAAACTATCACAAGAGGTTATATATCCTATCTTACTGGAATAGAAAATGGGCCACTGCTAAGAGAGACACAGCCTCTCACATAACCAATGTGAAGCCTGCAGTGGTTAAAGAGGAGCAGCACTTGCTTGGGCAGTTCACTCCAGTCAGAGTCTTAGGAGGGACCTCCATTCCAAATGCCCTTCGCCAGAGTTCATATTGACTGGAAGGGGAGAAATGGAAGCAAGCAAGTAGGCGTGTTTGAGGATATCACTGCAGATGTCCTGATAGGGAATGACTTTGATAATGCAGCATCTTGTGTGCATGCAGTTACTAGCAGTCAGCCTTGGAGACAGACATGGGGGTCTGGTAGCCTGGGGGGAGATCCAGACAGACACCACACCTGAACACTGGGCCAGTGAGGTGGCTATTTCAAGGAGGGAGCTACCTTGTAGCAGTGAGCCTGAAGGTGACCACAGCTATTGGTAGGTACTGATGTTCCCTTGGACAGAGTGACTGCAAGGGCAGAAATGAGTGGTACTATCCAGGCCAATAGTGAGGCATCACTGTCAGAAGATACCAGGCTTCCTGTGAAAGGGAAGCTGGGAACAGTCAGAAAAGTAGAGTTGAGACAGGCTCAGCTCTCACTCTACAGTACAAGGGTCGAGGTAGGTAACCTAAAGAGGCACCTGATTCTCAAGGAAATAAGGAATCAGTATACTGGAACAAAGAGTTACTGTACAGAGAGTAGACCCCCTCAGGGAAGGCTAGAGGGTGGGGTAATACAGCAGTTGGTAGAGCCTAGAGCCAACCATCTGGCACTTCTAGCCATAGACCAAGACAATCCTTTTGCAAGTCATATGGACTTAAGAGTACTAAGAGACATATTATGCAGAACTTTTATTGCCCTGGGATCGCAAAGGATGTAACAGGGTACTGCATGACCTGTGGGCAGTGCCGAAAAAAGGCAAGGCAGGCTCCTTTGATGCCTCTGCCTGTGATTCAGGAGTCATTTCAGAAGGTAGCTATGCATATTGTGGGGCCACCGAGTACCCAAAGTTCCACAGAGAAGAAGTATATTCTGGTTGTAGTAGATTTTGCTACTAGATGCCCTGACGCAGTGGCTCTGTCCTCCATTGAGGCAGAAAAGGTGGCAAATGCTTTGTTAGAGATTTTCAGTAGGGTAGGTTTCCCAAAACAAACACCAAACTAACAGAGGTGCCAATTTCATGGCAGTCCTACTAGCTTCTCTGTTGAAGCTCTGTGGGGTGAAGCACCTAACTACCACCCCCTGCCATCCCCAGACTAATGGTCTTGTGGAGATCTACACTAAAGACCATACTATGGGCATTTGCAGACCAATTTATGAGAGAGTGGGACAAATATTTGCCCCATCTGTTTGCATACAGAGAGGTACCCCAGGAATCCACAGGTTTTTCACGCTTTCGAGTTGCTGTATGGCCATAGGGTGAGGAGGCCCTTAGATTTGATTTGTGATAAGTGGGAGGGTGAGTGTAAATTCCATAAGATGTCCTAAACTTCAAGCTTAGGGAGCCAATGGGCTTGGCCCAGAAGGACTTGGCAGGTGCCCAACAGCAGAAAATGGTCTGGTATAACAGGAATGTTCAAGCCCGAGAGTATGCTGTGGGACAGCAGGTGATGGTTCTCATTGCTTTCAGAAACAATAAGCTGCAGGCAGCTTGGAAGGGACCTTTCAAAGTGGTAAGAAAGTCAGTAATGTTAACTACATGGTAGAAATGCTAGGCAGGAGGTAGGAGCCCAAAGTGTACCAAGAATACATGATAAAACCTTACCATGATAGGGTAGGACCTGGTGCTAAGTATTTGCAGTAGGAGGCAAGAGGAGTCTGAGGAGGATCTATGGCTACAGCAAGCCAACCAGAAAAATGCCAAGTTACTATGGTGGAGCCTAAGGTTGCAGGCATAGGACATGACAGTGCAGCACTGTAGTGGGGTCAGCCATGCCAAGGCAGATGGGATCTCAAGACAGGGTATAGATAATGTATTCCCAGACAGGCTCATTCCTCTCAAGCAACATTTCTCAAGGAGCACATGAAAAACTAGCTTGAGTCTTCCGGGGGGGGGGGGGGTATGTGACAATAGGAGGTACGACCAGCTATGTCAGGGGAAGTGGGGTAGTGGATGTGTAACATATGCCAGCACAGCGTGCTGGAACTTAGTAAAGAATTGTATGTTATTTGCATATCAAACTGATTTGTACAGATGCTTGTTTTGAAAATGTATTTGTAAAGTTGATTGTGTCAAAAATGTACCAACCGTGGGTCCACATTGTAATGGAACTGAATTAAATGTGTATGTTTTAACAGGGGATACTGGAAAGAAGAGGTTAATCTCAGTCCCAGCTAACTTTGAAAATTAGTTGAAATGAAATTAGGCCATAAAGACCATCTTACAGCTCTGTTTGCAGCCAGAGACAAAATGCCCGGGAAACCAAGTATCAGGAAGCCTTCTTTATTGTCTCTAGCAGGGAGCCAATTGCTACTCTGACAGGGTAAAGATTTGAAACTGTTTTACCACTTCCAGTAGCTGCAGCAGATCTAAGCAAAGCTCTGTCTGTGTATATGGCAACATATACAGTTGATATAAAAAGTGTACACACCCCTGTTAAAATGCCAGGTTTTTGTGATATAAAAAAATGAAACCACAATAAATCATTTCAAAACTTTTCCCAACTTTAATGTGACCTATAACCTGTACAATTCAATTGAAAAACAAACAAGTCTGTTAGGGGAAAAATATAAAAAACATACAATGGTTGCATAAGTGTGCACACCCTTAAACTAATACTTTGTTGAAGCACCTTTTGATTTAATTACAGCATTCAGTCTTCTTGGGTAGGAGTCTATCAGCATGACACATCATGGTAATATTTGCCCACTCTTCTTTGCAAAAGCCCTCCAAATCTGTCAGATTGCGAGGGCATCTATTGTGCACAGTCATCTTCAGGTCACCCCCACAAGATTTTGTATTGGATTTAGGTCTGGGCTCTGGCTGGGCCATTCCAAAACTTTAATTTTGTTGATTTGGATGTATGCTTGGGGTCATTGTCATGTTGAAAGGTGAAATTCCTCTTCATCTTCAGCTTTCTAGCAGACGCCTGAAGGTTTTGGGCCAAAAGTGACTGGTATTTGGAACTGTTCATAATTCCCTCCACCTTGACTAAAGCCCCAGTTCCAACTGAAGAAAACCAATCCCAAAGCATGATACTGCCACCACCATGCTTCACCATGGGGATGGTGTTCTTTTGATGATGTGAAGTGTTGTTTTTGTGCCAAACGTACCTTTTAAAATTGTGGCCAAAACGTTCAACCTTGGTTTCATCAGACCATAACACATTTTCCCACATGCTTTTGGGAGACTTGATAGATTGCTTTGCAAATTTTAGCCAGGCCTGGATGTTTTTCTGTGTAAGAAAAGGCTTCCATCTTGCAACCCTGCCCCATAGTCCACACATATGGAGAATACAGGAGATTTTTGTCACATGCAGTACACAACCAGTACTTGCCAGAAATTCCTGCAGCTCCATTAGTGTTGCTGTAGGTCTCTTGGCAGCCTCCCTGACCAGTTTTCGTTTTGTCTTTCTCTGTGTGTGAGTGTATGTGTGTGTGTGTGTACATATATATATATATATATATACGCATATACACACACACACACATACATGCATATATACGCACACAATCATACATTACACTTACACATACATCACAGTACCAATAAAGATTGTCAAGTAGTCTTTTCACCAAGTGCTGTGACATCAAATACCAACTGAGTTGCATTGCGTGTTAGTCCTGTGTTATCTGAACCTGCCTCCTCCACAGAACCACTGTTAAGGCCACTCCCAAATGTTCACCGAGGTGTGTTTCACTTTCCTGTCTTTGATGGACTGTGAGACTATCATTTCTTGAGTACAACTGGAGTCGGCCTTTTCCAGAGGTACTTATGTTTTGTCTGTGATTTATTTAATGCTTTAACTTACAGTTAAAATGAAAAATTTTACATTTTGCTGTGCCATATACTTCTAGCAAAAAATCTCTCATATAGCATTGTCGCCTCACAGTAAGACGCTGTCCAGTTCTATTCTCAGCTAGAGCGTCTTCTGCATGGAGACATGCAGGGTGTACCTTCGTTGAAGGTTGTGCGTCAGGGCTGGTAGCTCGGCACGTAAAAATCAACTACCAATCATTAGCGGACCGGAGTTCCGCTGTCGTGACCCCTAACCGGGAAAAGCTGAAAGACAGAACAACATCAACTCTGTTGTCATGCTCCCTTTGTTGAATTGTCTACAGCCCTAAAGTAAGTGTTTGACTGTTTCAGGGATTGTTGGTGAAGCCAGTCTGAATAAGAATTCCAACTATGCAATGACAGCATAATTATTCTACATTGTTTCATCCACATAGAAGTTACAGTAAATTCTGCACCAAAAGAACGTCAGACAAGGTGATCTGAAAGAATTCAGTGACCCAAGTTCCTTTGTTTCCTTTGTCTGCCTGTTATTTAGTAAATAAATGCAACTGTAAGATGCCAGTTTGTCTAGTTTCATAGTTATTCCAGCTATAACTTATGTCCGCCCGTAATGAGTGTTTGAACTACATTTCACTGATAAGGACCGGAAAAAATACATAAGTTTCCAGATATGATTTAGTGAACAAGCTCAAGTCTACTGGCCATTAAAGAGCTCGATAACTTGAATCCTGTCCTGGAACTTACAGGTGCCTGTGAAAGTCATTCAGGTCCTTTCTGAAGGTATGAATTAACAGGGCAAGTTTAAATTAATGAGGGAGTTTATTCCATTAAGTAATCCAAGCCTAAAACACTTTTTTGTATACTTCCAGTTCACACCCATACCTCATTTATGGTGTCCAGAAGATTTTTGGGTCTAGCTTCTTTAACTAAGATACTTACCAGCTAATAACACACAGCATTAGAAAGGGCAAGGAGTAATTAACAAAATGACAGTAAAATTGTTAATCTGGATGTCCTGCAGTGGAGAAATTAATCTTGGTTTCCCATTTATTGTTCATATTTTCACACTTATGTTCATATTTTTATAACTGAGAGAGCTAGGATTTTATTGAGATGTATGGTGTGAAACACCAATGTGGGAGACAGAGCAATTAACTGAAAATGCTGGTTTTTATCACACTATATTGGAAATATTGCTAGTTTTTTTTAGTAATTATGAGAATAAGCAATATTACCAATCGTACTTTATATTTCAAAGACCAAGTGACTTACAAACTGTTGTATGATTTTAGGTGAAACCTTAAATGTTTTGAAAAAATCTGTCTTTAATATTTGCACGGTATGTTGCTCATCTTGAGAGATATCCAGTATTTGTATTGTACTACTAATTATATAATTAAACATATTTTTTCAGATTTCTGTAAATATCTCAATAAACATGCACTCATACAGTAGTTTCTTGTCATTTGAAAGCTTATGTCTGATTAGCAAAGATGTCCTAATAATCATTGTCTACATTATACAGTTTTCATGATATGAAAATGTTGGTGAAAGTTTAACAAAAAAATATAATTTGGGGCTGTGTGCATTATAATGTATTACAGAATTAATGGAAAAGACTATGAATTTACCGACTATTATCACTGTAAAGAATACATTATACTGATAACATTGCTATTTTTACAGTTTGAATAGCTTTTGTTTTTCACAAAGCATTTAGATTTGTTTATCATATGCTTTTTAAGCTTATTTTTCATAAAATGGAATGCAAGATCTGTGTCGACTGCTCTACAGGTGTGACATCCCACACCACATAGATGTTGAGTTAAAATAGAATTCTCAAAGATCCAAAGTTTCATATTACACACTACAGATATTAACTTTTATTGAAATGGTGTTGTCTGCAGGTTGCCAGGGTGGTACTCTATAGAAAGGACTTCAAATATGCCTTTACTACCTCATTATTAATTTAAGTACTCACAGAAATATGAAGTTATCAATATGCTGCCACTGAAGAATTAATGTATGCAGCCTCTCATACCAAACTATCTTAAAGGATAATGTAAAGAGGCTTGGATTCACAATATACACACTTTTAGCAAATTATTCTTTTAAAGAAAACAGAAGGGGAGCAATACTTTTTATGGAGAAATAATTCTGTTATGCCTAATTTGATATATTCAATCAGTGGCATAAAGCAAATGTTTGTCATGGTCACTGCTAAATCAGAATAAATTCATATTGACAAGTCGGTACTGACTGCTAAATTTCCCAACCATATTTGGAAAATGTATTATTATACAGCGATCCCCCCATTAATATTCCAAAACGTGCACGCTGATTGGTCAGCGTGCACATTGTAAATCAGAGTTATAGTAATTGAAAAGGTCCGGTTGCTCAGACTTTTTCCATTAGTATTTTTTTTTTTTTTTACAGCAACAGAGAACGCAAAATCTCCGTTGCTTTTCACAACCTGTCTCGTTATGTTAAACAAGTTTAACATAGCGAGACAGCTTAAAAAAAGTAACAGGATCTTCCTATCTCCATTGCCGCATTTAAAGGTGTCTCGCTATGTTAAATGGGTTTAACATAGCGAGACAGCTTTAAAAAAAGCAACAGAGATTCTCCGTTGCTTTTTTTAAAGCTGTCTCACTATGTTAAACTCCTTTAACATAGTGACACACTTTGTAAAAAGCAACTGAGATCTTGCTTTCTCCGTTGCTTTTTTCAAAACTGTCTCGGGTTTAACATAGCGAGACGGCTTTAAAAAAAAACAAAGGAGATTCAGAGAGACAGAATGTGCAACGTATGATTCAAAAATGTATTGAGACTAATGAATGGGTAAAGTAGCTATTTTGTGCAGACCTACATGATCCTATCAAAGCTATCTCCAAATAATTGAAAGACTGGTGTCTACCATTTCTACAGCAATAAGTTTTTCTGTGCTTGATGTTATTAGGGGATTTTGGCAAATTAAGCTTACTGATTAATGTCCCAAGTTGTTCACCGTGAATTTGTGTGTGTGTGTGTGTGTGTGTGTGTGTGTGTGTGTGTGTGTGTGTGTGTGTGTGTGTGTGTGTGTGTAATAAGAGACAAAAAGGGAGACTGATTTTATAGAATGCGATTTTCATCAGCATATGAACTGTTCTAGAGACATGATGATATCGTTAATAACCGAGTGTAAGACCAAAACATGACACTGAGTTAAAGAAGAAATGCAGGTGGAGAAATTCAAAACGAACAAAAGTATAAAGTTACAGTAAGAAACGTGAAACAAAGCAGATCTATGTGGATCATGCCTTACCATCTAAAGTTCTGAAACCAAACAGTCATAAAGCAGTAGCATAAATGTTGCTAATAGAGGATAAAAATCTTCTGGGATTTCTTGGTATGATGCGTATCTTTAAAAGTTTATTCCAGTTATGTCTACATTTGTTAAGGAAAATACTCACACAAGGTGCAGAATGTTTCTGAATTACAGAACAAGTAAAGGCCTTTGAAATGCTCAAGCAGTAGTGACAGACATCCCCATACTGAAAAATGCTGACGTGAATAGGTCACTTTACAAGAAAATGCTAGACAGAACTTGTGCACGGATTCCTCAGGAAGATGCACCATTTACATACAAGTACAGAGATCTCAACAACTTAAAAAAAAATCTCAGATAGAAAAAGAACTGCATAGCAAAATATAGGGTTGTAAACAGTTTTATAAATTTATGGAAAAATGTTTTAACAGATGCAGACTACAAGCCTTTATTAAGAACATTTATTAAATCACTTCAAATAAATCATTAATATTGCAACCAGCATTGTTTCACATAGAAAGACATGAGAGTTTTGAAGTAAAAGCTAGAAAAAGAGATGCCAACAATAGATATGCAGAGTCCATTTGTTAACCAACTGGAAGTTAACCAGATGATTCCCAGTCGCCTATAACTGGAAAAAAAAATGCTTAAAGAGTTTTAATATGTGCCTCATCAGTGATCCCAAGATGCAGATGCTATGAGGTCTGTCAGTAGTAGTCAAAACAGAAAATTGTTACAAGAGAAGAAATGGAGGATTAATGTGCATTCAGGCACCAGATTTCCTTCAAACAAGGTTTAATGTTTAATGCTAATAAGTTAATACAAGCTAACTAGTTAAAGACAGTAATGTTGACAGAATAAATAAGTCACATATGGGAATTGTGAAGTTCTTAAGTATAAAGAAAAAGATTTTGCTCTCTTATTTTTGTCAGGAATATGTCTGCAAACAATGTAAGTTCTGAAATGTGCCACTCAATAGTACTTGCTAAAAAATCCACAATAACCAGATCGAAGGCACGAAACACCAGCAAAGGTTCCACAGTTTATTTCCACAAAAATAGGACAAAACGTAATCCAGGTACCTGGATTACGTTTTGTCCTATTTTTGTGGAAATAAACTGTGGAACCTTTGCTGGTGTTTCGTGCCTTCGATCTGGTTATTGTGGATTTACTTGGTTTAGTTCGTCTATTTTTGTTTTACTTGCTAAAAAATAATACAACTGAAGAGAAGATATCTTGTTTATTTCCAGGAAGACCATGGAGTAAAACGGGGAAATATACATTCAGTATTAAGATGGTGAAGATGTACTGCAGCAACAGGTTTTTCCTGGTTTAGCAAGGACCCTTCTCATAAGACATTTTTAGAAAAGGCAGCTCTAAAACTAGTAAATAAAACCAACTGAAAACCAACTATAAAACTGCATTCAAAATGAAGAATTAAAGAAAGCAGTAAATAATTTGAATTTGTTTTTAAATGAACAGCTTACTTAGTTTGAAGTTAATACTTCCTGTACGTATTTAGAACAGGGCAGAATTCCTTCATTTCAAGTACCTTCATGCTAAAATTACTCAAGATGAAACTATCAGTTCAGTTGAAAATTAAATATGGAAAGCTCTGGGTGAAGTTGGATATATAGCAATAATTTATAAATCTTTTACAAAAAGCACTATTTTTTTTCTGAAAGTCGATTTATGTTCCTTGATGGAATATATGACAAATATATTCCAAAGACTTTTTTTTTTTTTTGCTAAAACCAAATGCAGACTAACAATATTAAAGATGAATTTACCTTTTTGTTGGAATCTGAATTGTGTGGGATAGCAGCACAGGACTCAATCTTGTAAGTTTCAAGTTTTTTGTCCTTCGAGATTTCATTATAGAACCTAAAGATAACTTGTCAACTGTGTTTACTAACCTGGCTACAACTTTTTGGCTTCTGCATTTGTCCAAAGCATACAGGTGGTAATACCTAAAACTACTTCACATTTTCAAGCAAGATTTATGGCATCAAAGTAGGCTCTGGGTCACAGATTACCACTTGAACCAGTGATGCCTATAAGGACTAAAATTATTTTATTTGCTATAGCACTCCACATTTATAAAGCATTCAATTGAGATATGTTTTTGTTTTATTTATGGTATGCAAAGTTTTAAATTAACATCTGACATTATCTGAAGTTCATGCACTCTATACATTAATCCATCAACCATCCTATATATAAATACATTAAATTCTAACAATTTTAATATTAAAACTGGGACAAGTCAAGAATTTCCTCTGTTCCTCTGTTTAATCTATAGTTGAAATTCTTATTCCAAGTTAATTTTTCAAAACAATGCAGACTGCCTCAAAGCACTATCTCTGTACTCAAGACTCTTACAGACTGCTAAGAGGCAATCTATGCCTGGCCTTAAAAGCATCCTGTGATCCTGCTCTGATGAACCTGATGGACATCCACAAAACATAACATAAAAAATATCCAATCTAGTGACCTAAACCTCATCTGCCACATAAATAGGACATGTTGGAGGGACAGAAATGTCTCTCAGTGAACACCCCTTTTCTGAAGCACATTTCTTCCCGAAATCTCTCACTATTACCCATAAAACCCTGTATCATCCAAGTAACACACCAATTCTCAAAAGTCTAATCTGCCCATATAAAAATCTTACTAACCTACGCTCTGCAAACAAACCACTCACCTCTACTCAAAAATCTAACAATAAAGCAGGAGAATCCCTCTTCACTAACACTATAGGCAAAAGCTGGAACCTACTTCCTGGCGAAATTACATCTCTTTCTTCAACTTCACTATTTAAAAAGAAACTTAAATCATACCTTACAACTCACTGGCTATGTCCCTGTACTAACCCTGACTAATGTATCTCCCACGGTTAGTCTTGCCCAACATCTTTTTTTTTTTTTTTTTTTTTATTATTATATCTCTCTTTCTGCAACTTTAAGTCCACTACAATTTAGGCTGACTTACTGTAACTAGGAACAACTGAATTGGCCATCCTACTGTCTTAACAACGTGCTACCCTACACCTAATTCTTCCAATCCCATTTTTAACTACTTTGTTCTCTTATTCCTGCTCATCACTTTGCTTTGTGTGTCTACCACATACTTCTAAATCCTTCTCCCTCTTCTCATAGTACAAAAAAAAAAAAAAAAATTGTATATGTTTTTGTTACCTTGGAACACATATCATCTCACAAGATTCTTGTAATTAATGTTTAATGTACTGTTTTTGTGTAAGTCTTCCATGTGGAGGCTTTTCTCCCCGGGCCTCTACTGAAAATGGAAATATATCCAGCTAGACTAGCCCGGTCAACAAATGTAAAATAAAATAAAATAAAATAAACCTGTTCAAGTATACCTTGGTCCAGTGGATGAGGAATCAGAAATCTACCCCTGGGTCTAGCATCTATATTGCAATTAGATACAACGCTTGACCATTCATCCCCAAGCCTAAATACGCCTCTTAAAATAACCCTAGGGTATCACAACTTGTCAGATACATTTGGGAAGAGTAACAAAAAAGATCCGAACAGGCTGAAAAACGTCTTTATTGAATTCCAAAATGAATTCCGAAGATTGTATAAAAACAGTTGCAGTAAGCGCTTTCGTTTGGCTATGACAAACTTCCTCAAACAAAGTACCGTCATTTCCTGCCGGTTAAATAAAACACAGCGGTACGATACATTGTAACAATTAATTCATTTCACCCTTCTTAAAGTGATCAACCCCAAAGAAACCAGACGATCATAGACTGTAGACAAGTAAAATACATGCATAAATAGTATGTATACAATTAAAAACACTAAAATAGTGATAAAAAATCATACCAATAAAAATATGTATATGGAATATATATTTAAAAATATATATATGCTAAGCAAAACATGTGCTACGACTCATTGAAAATGTAACCTGTTCGTATGTAACAACCAAAATTCATCATATAATAATAGACAACAAAATCGTGAATGAGTAAAATGTATGTCATTCTCATGGAATAAGTATGCTATGCAGGCAAGTACTAAATATATTGTAAATGTATCAAATAATGTATGTAAAACTATTAATTCCAAATAAGGATCCCCTCATCTACTTCAAGCCTTGCCGAATTGGATCATCTTTTTCTGCTGCCCCAGTACTTTCTCCTGTTTGTACAGTAACTGACAAACTTTCTACCCACTACCCCCCAATAAGGGACCTGCCTGGCTTCTAATGATCCCCTCATCTACTTCAAGCCTTGCCAAATTGGATCATCTTTTTCTGCTGCCCCAGTACTTTCTCCTGTTTGTACAGTAATCGACAAACTTTCTACCCACTACCCTGCAATAAGGGACCTGCCTGGCTTCTAAGGATCCCCTCATCTACTTCAAGCCTTGCCACATTGGATCATCTTTTTCTGCTGCCCCAGTACTTTCTCCTGTTTGTACAGTAATTGACAAAGTACGTTTCATCATTGCCCCATTTTGTAAGTAATTCTGTGTTTTGTCTTTTAAATCTTTAAACTAATTTTAGCCACTGAGTCAGGAAAGCCAGCAGCCAGACTCCTCTCCCGGACCAGTATTACCTAATAGTTTTCCCCTCGCCGCTTACCTTATCCTTCCCTACTTGCTAAATTCCTTTTCTTAGTCACCTGTTGTAATAATCCTTCTGGCCACTAGGTGGCAGTCTAATATGGCCTAGAGCCCTTACTCTTTCCCCCACTTTTGCTAGTTTCAACTCTCTACATTCTTTTTCCTATTTTCTCTTCCCTTGCCCTGCTACATAGCTATTCCCCTAATACTGTCTCTCTGCTCCTAGTCCGTACTCTTCTCATCCGCTACCCACAGCAGACTATTATTCTTTTTATTCTTCCCTCTTCACTATCCTTTTTCTTACATCATACCTGCTCCATTAGAAGCTACTTACCTGCTCCACCTTCTCTCTCTGGGTTATTACTGCTCACTGATTGTCTCTGCTAAATCCTCCACTACTTGCTCTGACCCGCTCCGTTCGCCCTACGGGCTCACTCTGCTCCCCTACCCTACCCCCAATTCCCACCCACAGTGCTGTTAAACTTATTACCTGTCTAGTCACTCCCACTTTATTACTTGCCCTATCACCTTAAACTAATACTTATCAACTCCACCCCTAATCTCTCTCCTTAATCATCTCCACTCTATTGCAAGTGACAATAACCACTCCACTCTACCTTTATCTTCATTTCTAACCTCCCCCAAACCTCCTCTGCCTATCCTACCACACTATCTCTTATTTTACCCTACCCAACAATTTACATATCCTCTTAACCCTACTATTTCAAATGGCCTACTTACATAAGCCTATCCTCAAAAACTCTCTTCTCATTTCTTCATTAATATTCTTAACCTTAACTTGTGCCCTAACCTTCTATGAACATTTCTCTTTGGTTTATAAAGTACCTCCCCACCAGCAAACTCTACCAATTACACATCTCAACTCCTTTTCCCACAGCAACATAACCTCTACTTCAGCTTATCTACTTCCAAGATTTCATAGATATTCCCATGTTACTTACTTCCCCAACAAGACAAGCCTACCCAAGTACTATAAAATTATAAAAAACTTTGTTAAAACATTCCACACATCTTCTATTAGATGGGACATTCATTCTAATCCTGACCCAATTCCACAAACTGACAATAACCTACAAAAACAATCAGCCAATGAAGTTTCTACCTCTATAAGATAAGGTAACTCTCTCAGAATAGCTCAACTTAATATCCGTAGCATTAACAGCAAACTTAGTCAACTGCATGCTCCATTACAAATACATGCATTTGATATCCTTTGCCTTACAGAAACTTGGTTGAAACCTTCTACTCATGACCTAGAAATAACCCCACCTGGATACAACATCCTAAGATGCGACCGCACATCCAAAAAGGGTGGGGGTGTAGCCATCTTGTATAAATCTGAACTTCTCCTTTCATCCTATAATGTGTTACTACCCTCAAATACCAATGCAGAAACCCTTACCGTCAAACTCCAAATTAATAAATCTAAATCTATCTATATAATCTGCTCCTACATTCCTCCAGGAAATATGAACACTCTTGGAAACATTCTTAGTAGCCTTTCCACCCTCCTACCTTAAGAAACTATTGTACTAGGTGACTAACATAGACTGGACCACATGTAGCTCCCCCAATACTAACACCCACATA
Organism: Protopterus annectens; assembly: GCF_019279795.1. NCBI lineage: Eukaryota > Metazoa > Chordata > Ceratodontiformes > Protopteridae > Protopterus > Protopterus annectens. The sequence goes on from NC_056731.1 coordinate 491,387,632, forward strand.
AACCTATACTAACACCCACATAAACCTATATGGTTTCACTCAAATAATAAACACCCCCACAAGAATCCACAAACCTAGTAATAAGGAAACTACTCTTGACTGGATCCTTATAAACAGTCACCCTGAAACTTATACACCAGGAACTCTCCCAGACGACATTAGTGACCATGTTTTAACCTACGTAACAAAACAAGGCATACAGCCCTAATAACAATTTTTTAACCTACCGTTCTAAAAAACGCTTCCAAGCCGAGAGCTTTCAAAATGAGCTAAAGGCCTGTAACTGGTCACCTTTAAAGCAACTTAAACTGGATGAAGCAGTTTCTTACTTTAATACTAAATTCCTACAAATCCTAAAATGCTATGCCCCCCTCCGCTCCTCCCGAGTTAGGACAAAAATAGCCCCATGGCTCACAAAACAAACCAGAGAAAAAATGTTCCTACGGAACAAAATATGGGCCAAATGGAGAGCCTCTAAGAGCTCTGCAGACCAGCTATACTTTAAACAGCTAAGAAATGCTACCAAAAGGGACATTATCTTAGACAAGAAAAACTATTATTCCCACCTTCAGCAATCACACTCAAAAAACCCTCAAAAGTTTTGGTCAGGCATTAATAAACTTCTCAAACCAGGACAGGCTAAAACTCCAACCCCATGCTCAATTCCCCATAATAGTCCTATACAAATAGCCAATGCCTTTAACAATTACTTCACTGAAGCTATTCAAACTCTAGCAAAAACACTTATCGCCCATTACCCCCTGTCCTTTACAATATACAAACAGTCAATTTCCCTCCTTCCATACACAACCTGTGCCAACATCATCTATCTGCAAACTCCTTCAAAAACTCAAACCTTGCACCCCTTCTGCTGACCACCTGCCAGCAGAATACCTTCAAATAGCTGCCAAAGCCATAGCATATCCCATATCCATCCTTATACACAGAACAATCACAGAAGGTAGCATCCCTTCCATATGGAAAGTCTCCCATATAATCCCCTTGCATAAAGGAGGTAAATCCACTAATATCTCCGACTTCCGACCAATTGCATTACTTTCTCCACTAGCCAAAATAATGGAAAAATGTATTCACCATCAACTACTTCAACACCTGTTCCACAATAATTTACTTGCTAACTGCCAGCATGGCTTTAGGCCCTTTCATAGCACTTCTACTGCCCTGCTAACTTTTACTGACTGTATAAATAGGAATCTAAACAATAACTCTCTCTCTTCTGCACTATTCATTGACCTATCAAAAGCCTTTGATATGGTCAACCATAACTTACTTATCAGCGTGCTAAAAGCCCAATCTCTTGACCCACAAGCAATTCTTTGGTTTAAATCCTATCTAGAAAATAGACAACAAGCAGTGCTTTGGGACAATAATCTCTCCACATCCCTCCCTGTGAACATTGGAGTCCCTCAAGGCTCTATCCTAGGCCCTCTTCTTTTTTCCATTTTTATTAACGATCTCCATACTGTTTCTCCTCAAGCCACCTGTATACAATACGCTGATGACTCTACTTTAATCTGTATTGCTAAGTCATCAACCTCTCTCCAGACCCTTACTCAAACTGTATTCAACTCTGTTGAAAATTGGTTCACCCATCATTGCCTCCTCCTTAACCCCAAAAAAACGAAATTATTACTTATTGCTCCCACCCAAAAATCACCACAAATCCACTTCACAATTACCTCTAATAACGAAACTAGTATTTCCCCTGATACTACTGCACATCTCCTGGGCATAACCATTGATCATAACCCTCAGCTATGATGACCATATCAACAATACTATAAAAACTGTCAAAAAATTAGGCTCCCTGTATAGAATCAAACCCTTCCTCACACCGCTAGCTAGAACCGCCACTGCTCAGACTCATCTCACTTCTACCCTATTCTATGCTTCTGCCATATATACCTATCAAAGTACAATCTTACCAAGCTTGAAACTAGCTATAATAATATAGTCAGATTTGCCACTGGCTCCTCTTATAGAACACACCACTGTCTCAACCTTAAACAACTTGGATGGTCAGAACTTCAAAACCAACTACTATACAATCAACTTGTGATCACACAAAAAATTCTTTATCACCCAAATAATACCCCCATCCTCTCTAACCTGATCTCCCCTTATAAAAATCTTACAACACTACGCTCAGCTAATAAGCTACTAATTTCCAACATTAAATCTAATAACAAAGCTGGGGACTCGCTCTTTACCAATGTTGAAGGCAGAATCTGGAACAAGCTTCCTAGAACGCTCACTTCTCTCATCTACACCACTCAAGAAACATCTCAAAGAACATCTAAAAATACATTGGCTTTGTCCCGGTTCTAAGCCTGACTGAATCATACTTATCTTCTTATTTCTCTTCGTACTATATCCCTTCCTCCTGGGCTATGGCCCCTCTGCAGCATTAATCAATAGAAGTTAACCTTATACTAGTACTTGTGTTTTCCTGCCTTTTCTTTCTCCTTCTTTGACTTAATGAATAATAATTTTCTAATATTGGGTAAACTGTACTTGATTGTATCTTATACCTACGAAAGACTTTGTACTTGATTGTTTCTCAAACCTATGCTAAGACTCCGTACTATTGCTCACAAAAACAATTTTTATTTTTTTCCAACCATTTTTGCTCTCTAATGTATTTGAATCTAGTCATTTTTTAATGATTTTATTCTGTAATTTACTTATGCTTGGAGCTTTTCTCCCTGGGCCTCTACTGAAAATGGACATGTATCCAGCTAGACTAGCCCGGTCAACAAATATAAAATAAATAAATAAAAATAAATAAAAAATTTTATATTAAAAAATATATCTTAAAAATATCTTTATTATTGTATAACCAACCAGGTGAGTAAATAAATAAATATCTATTAATAAACCTTGTCTATCTTTCTAAAGATTTTAATCTTAGAATACTTCCGATAGAGAGTGCACTATTAAGTCCTGGCCAACTATGCGCATTGAGCCAAATTTGCCATTGTATTTCCATTTTTTTCCAACAGTGTTTGCCATGCTCCTCCCCTCTTATCTGACTGTAAAATATTACCTTCTCTTTGATGATTTGTATCAGTACTTTAATCACTTTGTCCTAGCCCCTATAAGACATGTGGGTCCATTCAAACATCTAGATACATGTTGTTAAAATATGAATTTCCAAAAAGCAAATTTATTTAAAAAATTTAAAGGAAATAAAACTTAACTTTAAGGGAGGGATGAATGAATGTTTTTTTTTTTTATTTAGTAAAACTTCAGTTACTAAAATACAATTACTAAAATGTAACCTCAAAGTTGTTTTCCGCATGAACCTCTCTCTGCAGCAAGTTCCAAAATTAGTTTTCAGGCTATTCAAACCAAATTAACCAATTTTCTCATCTCTCAAGCACCCAAGACACACTTAAAATCACTTCTCCTAAACAGGGAGTCTTATAACTCCATATTTTTGTATTTATTATCCTGAAACTCAAGTTTAAACTGCTTAAAATTAAGAATGCTCTCAAGTATGAGCACACTTGACCCCTAACTGGGTTAAACACTTGCCATATTACCTAAACTTCAACAACCTAAATATGCTTTCCTTTATCAAGGGGTAAACAGATCTTTGAGCTTCTTTTACTGACTAAAATTTCTTATTTGCTTCTAACAGTTTTTTTAACTCATTTAGCAGCCTTGGGAAAAAGTACTTGGATGTGCCTGCTGAAATCATGAGGCAATCTTAAGTGCCAAAACTATTTAAAAAAATCCCCTTAAAAAAAAAAAAAAGACGTGGGTTCTGCAAGATATATGGTTTAATCCTCATTTAAGATAAATCAGCAGACTGCCTTAAAAAGAATCTGTCACCAATTTACATATTAATGGCGATCAGAAAAGCTCTCCCAAAGTCACTAGTACTACCAACACCCTCAGTACCACAATCTAACGGCCCATTTTTGGAAACCTTTAAAAAGGTACTTTCTAAAACTGTAATCTATCATCATCCTTTTCACTCTTCAGTCTGGCAACGTAGGTTGGTACTAGGCTATCGGCCCTATGGCCTATACAAGCCTAGCCATAACAATTCCCTAGCTATTTCTTCTCTGGACCCCTGTCTAACAGGGCGACTGATGTGATCCCCGGGGTGAATTTCCTTTCTCCCATCCAATCGTCAAGGTTCCTTTTGAAGAGGGCCAAAGAGGCGCTCTACTTGACATGTATGGGCAGTCTATTCCAGACTCTGGGGAGTCTCTGGGTCAGGAATCTATCCCTCCAACATGTTTTGTTTATTGTGATGACCAGGTTTAGATCCCTGGAGTGTGTGGCTCTGAGGGATTGGGATTTCTTTAAGTGTAGCATGTACAACAGCTCTGGGTGTGACATGGCCTTGTATGTTAAGCAGAGATCGCCACAGAGTAGATGATATGCGACAGAGTATATCTGGAGTTTAAGACGGTCAGCATAGGGCATCTGCTTTAGGCCTGGGATTCTTTTAGTGAGGTACTTCTGCGGCCTTTCCAGTTGTTGCAGATGTCTTGAGAGGTACATACCAAATGGGGCGTTGTATTCTATAATGGGTTTAATGAGGGGTGAGTACAGAGGGACAATGACCTTCTTTTTTCTGGATAAAAAGCTCTTAGTGATGAGGTATGCCACATAGAAGGATTTCCTGACTGTTGTGGCGATGTGGTTATCGAAGGTGAGACCACTGTCCACCTGTGTCCCCAAGTCTCTTATCACACTTTCGGTGTTTAATGTACTGCTACCTATGTGGTAATTCACGGGTACATGTTTTTTCGCAAAGGGGATAACTACACATTTCTTGGCATTGAACTTAGGCCCATGGCTCTGACACCAAGCATCTGTTTCTGTAAGGCCCTTTTATAGAGTATCCACATCATTTGGGGATTCAATAACGGCTCCCAGTTTGCAGTCATCTGCGAACTTTGTTAACCAGAGTCCCTTAGTGTTGCCCTGAACTTCAGAGAAGTAGATGCCAAACAAGAGCGGTCCCAGGACTGAACCCTGAGGTACTCCACTTGTCTGGAGCTGGATTTGGAGTCAGCTACTTTTACAGTGTGGGTTCTGTCAGTAAGCCAGTTGGCAATCCGTCGAGTGATGTAGGGATTAATGCCCAGCTTAGTAAGTTTCTATATGATTCCAGAGTGGGGGATGGTGTCAAAGGCCTTGGCGAGTAGACTGTGTGGACCATCATACCCTCGTTCACAGCTCTGGAGATCAATTCGAAGAAGTCAGTCAGGTTCAAGAGACAAGATCGGCCTTTCACGAACCCAAACTGGGTGGGGTTCAGTGTCTGAAGGTTGCCAATGTCTTTGTTTATAAATTCCATGATAATACGTTCTATGGCTTGCAGATCAGGCTCGTCAGACTGATGGGGCAGTAGTTCCCGAGATCAAAAATGGATCCCCCCTTGTGGAGTGGGATAACTGTAGCTGTGCACCACTCAGTGGGCATAAAGCCTGAGGTGAGGCTATGATTAAACATGACACTTAGGTGAGGTGCCAGTTCATTTTGTAGTTCATGTAGTACACAGCCCGGGATGTCATCTGGTCACTTGGATGCTGTATTCTTCGCTTTGGAGAGAATGTTTTTTTCTGTGTGGCTGTTATTACCAGAATTTGGCAATCTTCCAGTATTGAGATGGGCCATTTAGGGGGTGAGAGGGGGGTGAAGTTGGCACTGAATCAATCTGCTAGGATACTGGCAATATCCTTGGGATCAGAATATTTAATGCCATTCTGTTGTAGCTCAAAGCAGATCTGAGCATTGCCACTTAGATTCTTGACATAGTTATAGAATGCCTTGTATTTGTCTTTGGAATCTTTGGCAATTTTATTTTCGTAACTAGCTTTGGAGGATTTTATGAGGGATCTCAGCTTTTTAATGAGGCTGGTAACAGTTTTTTGCATCCTGGGATTTTCCTCTTTTCTGGAAAAGTTTCTTCCTTTTGTTGTAAAGTTTGTTTATGGCAGGAGACCACCAGATTGGCTTCCTTTTTTGGAGGAGAGCATCTTGGTTGTATTTGGGATGGCACGACTCATGCATGAGTGGATGTGCTCATACAGTGCCTTAGTGTAGGACTCCGCAGTCGAACTTTCAGTTCTCATCTGAATGGGTGTCATGAAGTTTGTCACTTCTGACTTGAGTAGCATGAAGTTGGCTTTGGAGAAGATTTTTATGGAGGTTTCCTTACTGGAGGGTGGGGGTGGGATGTGGATGTTCTGACCTGACCAACGAGGGGGTGACCATAGGTGTGGAGCATCCATTTCCCATGTTGGTAATTACCAGGTCTAGGATATTTGAGCCCTTGGTGGGACAATGGATAAGTTGATCCAGGGCGTTGGAACTTAGGAATTCTAAGAACTGTTGGTCAAAGGTGTTGGTACACGAGTAGTTTTCCTAGTTAGTGGCAGGGTAGTTGAAATCACCCAGTATTAGGGTTTTTGGTTGTATCTTAATATTTTCCAGTATGTTTAGAAAGGTGTAGTGAGAAGCTTGGGGCATGGTCGGGGATCTGTAGCAAACTACAATTTGGATTGCAGTCTTACCTAGTGTTAGTTGTACCTCGAGAATTTCAGGGGCATTTTGTTAGGCAACTAGCCTGGTGGCGTGAATATCCTTGGTGAATATGGACACTCCTCCACCTTTAGTGCTTTAGTCCTGGTTTGGTGGCCGAAAAGTGTGGTAAGAGTTGTAGCCTAGTATTGCTGGGGTGCTCTCTGGAGCCTTGAACCAGGTCTCAGTTACTGCACAGATATCGATGTTCTCCATTTTTAGGAGTGCCTCGACAGAGTGCATTTTGAGGTTTAGACCTCTAGCATTGAGTAGCATTACCTTCAGATTTTGCATGCTTGTACCGGTTACCATGGTGGTTTTGTCCTTTGAACTTCGCCTAAAAAAGGCACTATAGGGGTGGCAAGAGCCTTAGCCAGTAACCTGAATCCCAGGGGTGACAGGTGCAGGCCATCTCTGGCAAAGCATCATGGTCTGTCGATCATGTCGTCCCAGGCAGACAGGTACTGGATCCCCTTTGAATGACACCAGAAGCTTAGCCAATTGTTGAATTCAATCATTTTGTCCTTATATTGTGGTATCATTCTGGGCAAAGGCAGGATGCTACTCAGGGGCTAGGGTCATACCTGTCTGGGCCACATGATCCGAGAGCTCTTCCATGTCTCTTTTCATGTAGTCCAGGGAAGTACGTCTCAAGTCATTCACTCAAACATGGACAATGACAGAGTCATATTTGTACTTGTGGAGTGACTTGAGTGCATGTGTTATGTGGCGGATCCTGGCACCAGACAGGCAGGTGACTGTAATTTTCTCCTTGTTCAGCCTGGTGAGTGGGACATCAGTGTGCCTGACTATAGAGTCAGCTATGACTAAAGTGTTAGGTACGTTGTCTTGCCTTAGGGGCTGTTGCTGGGTGGCACACTGGTGTTGTGAGCTATGTGATACTTTGGTTGTGATTGGTGTTTGTTTGCATTTCAGCTTTGGTGGTCCTTGTTGCTTGGGCAGGTTAGAGTTAAAGGCCTCCACATATGTGGATTTAGTGTTGCTATGTGTGGGTGTTGGTGGTGTGGGTTTATAAGGGCTATGTGTTGCTTGAGGTGCAGTGCGGGTGTTAACCTTCTCCTCGACTGTCTAGCACAATCTTGGGTGGAGAGAGCTTTGCAATGTTGTTCTAATCAAATCTGGAACTGGACTGGGCCTCGTTAAGGGAATTTATAATAAATCAATTCCAGTATGTAATCTGCTCTACACTCATTGTATCACTGTATAGAATAGTTTTATTATCTCAACTAACTTTTTAGCATGTTCACTATGTCAGATGTAAAATGCACATAATCATGAAGATGTTAAACAGCGTAGACACTTAACATCTCTATGGGATTTTTAAGTAAACTGTACAGTATGCATCATTTTCACTGAAAATCAAAATGGCAACAAGTCTTTCTAGGTATACTTGATTGGGCATGCCTCAAAAGTGCAGATTTCTAATACCATCTGCTTTAACTAAATTTATTACCACTTGCCAGTATATTCTTCAAGGAATATAAACAGCCACTGTAACAGTACCATTAAATTCATAAATGCTCTGAAACATAAATCAAGACTTTCATGTTTTTTACCACTGGGATGGATGAGATCGAACGGGTATGGATAAAAGTTTTATATGCACATACAGGATTTTACTTTTTCTGAATAGAACTTGTTAGCCTTAAAATGTATATATATTATATATAGTTTTTATATAGTTTTTCACTAGTTATATAATAAACTTTAAAAAACATGAAGTAATATTGGTTGACTATTGTTTACATTTGTCTGAGGTACTAAAATAAGAAGTTATGTACCTACCATAACGTTCCATGTTAGTTGTCTTCTTCTCGCCTTCTTTCTTGCTGGATGGGTTCGGAGCCGATCCTCGGCTCCGACTCGGCCTTCTACTAAAGCTCGAGAACTATTTACCGGCTCAAGGCTTCCCCATATCCCACAATGCTAGGCGACAGATACCCAGATCTCGTTTGGTAGAGCTAACACCATGGAGATACCTGTCCCCACTACAAGGTTTACCTACAGTGTTAAAAACAGAGGAGGACGTAACCTAGAAAAGAGTCAACCAGAGGAAGAAGGCCTCAAAGGGGATTCTTCTCGGCCTGTCCAGGCTAGGGGGATGCAGGGTGGGATGCAAGAAAGAAGGCGAGAAGAAGACAACTAACATGGAACGTTATGGTAGGTACATAACTTCTTAATGTTAAGTTGTCTATCTCTCCTTCATTCTTGCTGGATGGGACAGCGTCTCTAGCACCTTAGCCCTGGGTGGCTCATCGGAACAGACTCTTGAGCACAGTGGAACCAAAATCAGCTCGACTCCTGGAGGCCATATCAAACTTGTAATGTGAAATGAAAGTATGAGGAGTGGCCCATGTGGCTGCAGCACTGGAAGCCTTGCCTGAAAAGCTACCAATGTAGCTAATGCTCTGGTGGAATGAGCTTTTGGTTTTGTAGGGAGTTCTTTATGTCTCAGTTGGCAAATCAAAGTAATAATAGAGGCCAACCACCTGGATAAGGTTACTTTAGAAACTGGCAGGCCCTGCTTGCCCTCAGCATAGGACAGGAAGAGTTGGTCTGATTTTCTTGTTTGTTTAGTCCTAGCCAAATAAAAACGTAATTGCCTGTGAACATCCAAATAGTGCAACTTTTGTTCAGCTCTGTTCGAATAGTTAGGAAAAAAGACAGGAAGATCAATAACCTGATTCAGATTGGTCTCGGAAGATATTTTGGGTAAAAAGGAAGGATTAGTCCCGAGTGAAACTCTATCTTTGTGAAAAACAAGATAAGGAGGATGAATACAGAGGGCTTGAAGTTCTGACACTCTTCTGAGGTGATGGCTACTAAGAAGAGAGTCTTCCAGGAGAGTAATTTTAAGGAACAGGAAGCCGCAGGTTCAAAAGGAGGGAGAATCAATGAAGTTAATATCAGGTTCAAATCCCATGGAGGCGGGGGATCTTTAACCGGGGGCCTAAGTAAAATCGTCCCTTTAAGAAAAGCTTTACAAAGTTTGTGGGACATGATGCTGGTCTCTGACAGGCCAGCGTGGAAATTAGCGATAGCAGCCAACTGGACTCTAATGGTGGCAGATGAAGAACCTGCTCGAAAAAGTTCTGCCAAAAAATCTAGTACTTTACGGACAGGGGCTGTAAAGGGGTCTATATTTCTAGCCTCTGCCCAGAAGGAGAAACGTTTCCACTTACTAGCATAAGTCTTTCTGGTAGTAGATTTGTGCAAAGAAAGGATGATTTCACGTACTGGCTGAGAAATATGTGGAAGCCTGGCTAAGGATGGAAGTGGAGCAACCAAGCTGTGAGGTTGACAGACTGAAGGGATTGGTGCAGCCCGCCCGACTGATGGATCAAGAGGTCTGGCACTGGCTCCAGATTCCAGGGCTACTCCAGCAGGTGACGATGCAGGAATGGGAACCAAATTTGTCGAGGCCAGTAAGGGGCAATGAGGATCATCCTGGATCCCAATGCGGTCGCTTTCTGAATCAGTTTTGGAATCAAGGGAAAGGGAGGGATGCATACAGAAGACCCCAGGGCCAATCGTGAACTGGAGTGTCTCTGGGGGAGTGGCCGGGGAGGGGGAAGAGAGTGAATAAGTCGTCGCACTTGCTGTTGAGAGGGGCTGCGAAAAGGTCGCAACAAGGTTGACCCCATCTGCGGAAAATTTTGTCCACTACTAACTGATTGAGAGACCACTCTTGAGGCATGAGAATGGCTCTGCTTAACCTGTCCGCTATGACGTTGGACTTCCCGGGGATGTGCGTTGCTATCAGAAACCGTTGAGAGGAGATCACCCACTGCCAGAGTCTGAGTGCTTCTCGACATAAGGGATAGGACCTGGTTCTGCCCTGCTTGTTGATGTACCACACTACAGACATACTGTCCATCTGAATTGCAATAGTCCCAGTAGGTAGAGAGCCCTGAAGAGCTTGCAACGCTAAAAGTACTACTCTCATCTCAAATACATTAATGTGCAGGTGGTACTCTAGGGGTTGCCAAGTGCCCTGGACAGTCCTGCCCTGAAAATGCCCCCCCCACACCTGATCAGGGAGGCATCCATTGTCACCATGGCAACAGGAGGAGGAAGAACAAACGGTCTGCCTTGAAGTACTTGAGAGGAGACCATCCACCAAGAAAGGTGGTCTTTGCATGATTGGGTGATTATTATGTTGTGAGACATCGGAAGCTGTTGAAAAGACCATTGGGTAAAAAGCATCCACTGAAGAATCCGCATGTGAAAACGAGCCAGGGGAAGTAACGTGATTGCTGCTGCCATGAGATCCAAGGTTTACAGTACAAATCTGGCCTGAATTCTCTTGCACTTTAGTAAGGTTTGAACATGTCGGCGAATGTCTGATACTCTTTCTAAGGGAAATTTTGCCGACAGCTCTTTTGTATTTAATATTGCGCCTATAAAAGTTATAGACTGACAAGGCGACAATGCAGACTTTTTGAAGTTTATAGAGATACCTAGCTCAGAGCAAGTTTGGATGGTATAATCCCTGGCACGGAGTAGCTGATGCCTGGTGGAAGCAGATAGGAGCCAGTCGTCTAGATATGGAAACACCTGGAATCCTCGCAGTCTCAAGTGAGCCGTAACCACTGCCATGCATTTGGTGAACACCCTGGGGGCTGTGGTGAGACCAAAGGGCAGGGCTCTGAATTGATAGTGACTGGCTCCCAGCCGGAAGTGGAGAAACTCCTGGAGCGTCTTTGCATTCTGATATGGTAGTACGCATCCTGAAGGTCTATGGAGCACATCCAATTGTCCTGACCCAAAAAGGGTAGAATGGACTGAAGCGTGACCATCCGGAACTTCGTTCTTTGAACAGATTTGTTTAACCTGCTGAGATCCAAAATGGATCTCCAGTCCCCTGTCTTTTTTGGTACCAAAAAGAACTTGGAGTAAATCCCAGATCCTTGCTGGTCTGCTGGCTGGATGGCCCTTTTTTCTAGCAGTTTTGAAATTTCTAGTACTGCTTGTTCCCTTAGACCGGGTGGAACATCTGGAAGGGACCGGTTTGTTTGTACAGGGGTGTGGGCAAAGGGGATTTGGGAATCCTTGGATATGATAGACCGTACCCATTTGTCTTGTGTGAGGAGTTGCCAGGCTTCTGGGTACAGTGACAATCTTCCCCCGACTGCCTCCAAAGGTGGACAGTCGGGCAGCCCCTCAGGGGTGCTGAAAGGGTTTGTCAGAGAAAGATTCTCTGCTACTCTGATTTTGCGGACCCCCTCTGCCGGCGTCTATTATTGTTCCCTCCTCTGCCCCTGGAGAGAAACACGCCATGTGTGTCAGGCACGACTCCCTGGGGTTTCCGAAACCACATTTTTCCACTCTTCTGACCTTTAGGGTATGGTCTAGAGGGAGTAGACAAACGGACTCCCATGGCAGAGAGAGTCTTGCCTTCCTGCTCACACCTGGTAAGGGTATCCTTCACCTGTGGTCCAAACAAAGCCAAACCATCGAAGGGGGTATTGGTGAAAAACACCTTAAAGGGGTCAGCAACGTTACATAACCGCATCCAGGCATGTCTTCTCAAAGCCACGCCTGTACCTGCGGCCCTACTCTCCCCATCGGCTGCACAGGAAATGAGCCACATGGAGGAGTTGACTATAGAGTTAAGGGTCACCAGCTGGGAGTTGATCTTTTCCTGAGACCCCGCAGCTGATGGATCCTGAAGGGTATCACCCAGTTCCTTGAGAAGATCCCTTTGAAGGCGGGTGAAATGGCACAGATAATTCAGCGACTGCATGGAAAAGGTCGCTGAAGAAAACATCCGCTTCCCGTACCTGTCCATTGTCCTAGATTCTTTATTAGGTGGATGGACAGGCACCGAAGGGTCAGCCAACTCCTTAGTGGCTGCTGCCACCACCATGGCATCAACAGGGACACCATTTGTCAGAAACTGTTTGTCAGATGGGGCTTTAATGAATTTAATGGGCCTGCGGGGAGTTGGTTTCACTGTGTCCGAGGCTTTCCATGCCTTCCGAGCCACCACTTCCATGAGCGGGTCGAAAGGCGGAGACACCCAGGAGGTGGAAGGGCAAGAACCAAATGCGTCCAGGTACACAGACTCGTCCTCGGAAGGGTTAAGGGCAGTCCAGTTCCCCCTCTGCCTAAGGATCTCAAGGATTTCTGAAAAGGAGACATCCTCAGAGGGGGACCTTGGGGACCCTTCTGAATCCTCCAAGTCGGTGTCAGATGTGACTGACTCGGGGGAGTCAACATGTTTCCTCTTGCATTTTCTCTTCCGAGGGGGCTCTTCTGAATGATCAGGGGAGGCCTCGGAAGAGGAAGATACACCCAATGGGGCGACCTGGAGCATCTGTTCTCCACACTTGGGGTAGGGAGGGTGGACAGAGACTGATGCAGGCACCATGGGGGGAGGAGACGAAGGGGCCGATCGCGGAGCCGACACAGGAGTCAGCACGCTCCTCATGACCTCGAAGGTGCCCCTATCAGGCAGAGAAGAGGGTCCCCGCTCCGAAGAGACGTGAACCCCTCCCGGCATCGAGAGGGATGGCTCCGAGGCCGATGTCGGGGCCGAGCTCACCTGCGCCGAGGTCCCGAGAAGGAGAACGGGGTCGGACAAGGGTCCGATGCCACTCGCCCCCTCGGAGCAGACGAGGGAGTCTTGGCTCCCGGATCCCTCCAAGGATGGAACCAATGAAGAGATCGGAGCCAACGAGGGAGCCGAAAGGTGTGATATCGGCTCCGAAGTTCCGACGATTCGGGCCCCAACGAGTTCCGGCTCCGGACACAGTGGAAGTCGGAGGAGGAACTGCTGAAGACACAGGGAATAGTCACAGTCTGTTGAGAAGGGCTGATCAACATTTTGGCCAGTGTCTGCGACTTTAGGAGCCTACTGACCACCCTCTCCAAGTCATGATCGGATAGTCTGGAGGACCGAGAAGAGTGGGACCTATGGCTCCGCTCCGATTGAAGCAATGGAGACCTCGGAGCCGAACGAACGGACTCTAAAGAGGGGGACCTAGAATGTTTATGGCTCAGAGAAGGTTCCAACACCAAGGTCGGAGCAGACTGAGGTCTCGAAGTGTTGGTTCCAGCTGGAACTGATGAGAAGGCAGGAGCTCTGCTCGGCGACGGCTCCGAACAGGAAGTCGACAGTTTGGCGGGCTTTAAGGATTTTCCCGACGGAGGCTTAGCCGGGGATCTTTCTAGCTTAAGTAAGCCCATCAAAATGAGCTTGTTCCTATGCTCCTGCAGGACTCATGGACTGAAGGCGTGGTAGACCGAACAAGAGTCCTGTAGGTGTAGGGGGCCCAAGCAATAAACACAAGAAGTGCGACCGTCTGTCAGAGACATCTTCTGACAGCACGAGTCACACTTCTTGAAACCTGAGACTTTGGTATCTTTAGACATATTAAAAAAGGGATACCAAAGGGAACAGAAACTAGTGCTTAAAACAAGGCACACACACACACACACACACACACACACACACACACACACACACACACACTAGGTAAAACTAACAGTAATAATAATAATTATAACCACACAACTATTACTAACAAATATATATATATATATATATATATATATATATATATATATATATGGGTCTATCTGACTTGGTCGACATTTCATTTAGTTGACAATTCATTTAGTCGACATTTCATATAATCGACAAGCTTTTTAAGTGGGGGGCTTCGCCCCCCACACCCCCCAAGTGGGGGGCTGTGCCCCCCACCCCCCCCTAAATATATATTCTAACTCCAGGGTCGCACGATTTTGGGGGAGGGGGCAAAAGCTTGTCGATTATATGAAATGTCGACTAAATGAATTGTCGACTAAATGAAATGTCGACCAAGTCAGATAGACCCATATATATATATATATAAATAAAATACAAGAACAAACTATAAGACTAAGTAAAAGTAGCTAATAAGGCCTAACACTACCCTAAAAGGGTGGGGGGGGGGGACTCTGAAACAACAAAAAAAAAAATGAGTTTCTAAGTGGGATCTCAAGGGGTACACAATCTAATTAAACTAAGAGGGAAGATTATCAAAAAATAAGAGAATATTGACAGTAAAATTACAAGAAAAGATTTATATGACCTGGAGCCAGTAAAATCGCAACTTCGTAGCTGAAGCGGCAAACAAGATCTGGGTATCTGTCGCCTAGCATTGTGGGATATGGGGAAGCCTTGAGCCGGTAAACAGCTCTCGAGCTTTAGTAGATCGGCTCCTAACCCATCCAGCAAGAATGAAGGCGAGATAGACAACTTAACATTAAAAATATTATAACAGAGATGGGATTACTGCACTGAAAGTTATATTTGTAAGGCACAGAATTACAGATACAAGAATGTGGGATAATAGATTGGAGTATACAATGAAAGATTTTCAGAGCAGTGGGAGTTTCGGCATGTGAAACCTAGTTCTAATGTTCAAGTGGAGAAAACCATACAAATGGTCAAAACCCTCAAGAAGAATGCCATCTCAGTGGTGCAGAGGGCTAAAGCCCTGATCTATGCTACAGGTGACCCAGGTTTGATTAGCATATCAGGCAACTGTAGGAGCTGGCTGGTGGAAGAAACTAAATGGCCACTGTCAACTCCTCAACCTAGGGGGGGGGGGTTACTGTGGCTCAATGCAAGGGTGAGGCCAAGCAAGAATATTGGGGGTTACATCCAGTGCAGTACGAGTCTACTGAACCCACACTGTCAAACTGCATTTGGAAGCTGAGGGGGATCATTAACTGTGGAGACATGCTACTCACTCAGGAGACAGCAATGGCAGAGTTCAGTGGAGGAAATGCTCCCATGGACAGAGGGTAAAACACCTCAGAGAACAGCAAGACAGCCCACTCTTTACCACTTGACTCATGCTGGGGAACAGAAGACAAGCTTGGCACTCCTGGACACGAATTAATGGACCATAGGGCTCTAGCTCACCATAGGAATGCCCGACTCCTGTCCTCAGAAATGAATTGGCTGATTGGGTGCAGGTACAGAAGCCATCAAATGAGGTCACTGATGCACAGCTGATTTGCTGGAATACCCAAGTACTCTAAAGTAAGGTGCAGTTCTGTCACCAGCTCAGTTACTGACAACTTACAATAAATGGCATTTATCTATTTCCCAATTAATGTACGAGATAACTCAAGTACAAGAGGGATTGAAACAAAACCAATCTAGAAAGAAGATTTACTACAGTCAGCATGCAAAATCTTGTCTTCATTAAAAGGACCAGAGTGGGAATACACCAGAGTTCCACAAATAGGCAACCAAAACATGTGAATGAATATTAATAGCAAAAACCAAACATATACTTGTACTGAGGACAAACCTGGAAAGATAAACGTCCCCACAGCAACCAGGATGAATACAAAGATTTTGGTTACAATGCAGCCCTATCCACAACCCTGTCCCATAAGGACACACAAGATATTGACAAAGAGATTCAATTTCAGCACATCCAGAGCATCTAAAGACACATCAACAAAAATATTCATAGTACATTAGCAATAGACATGCAAATCACAGATAATAAAGTAGGTAAGGTTTAGAAGTCTGCCCAGAAAGACAGAGTTCAAAGGACAGAAAAGTGCTGAAAACATCTGAACAATACTGATTTTTTGCTGCAGTTGTACAAATAAATAATTTTGGCTTTGTATCTAATGAAAATATTTGTTATCATAGTAACAAAAATCTTTAAGTAATATACCTTAAAGTAACTTGCATGTAGGTATATAACAATGCCTACCTTTTAGTAACGTTAAGCAATGTACTAATCCACCTCAAATTTACCCCTAAGGGTAGGAAATCTTCTGTGTCTGATAAAAGGAGAGACAACATATGTGCAAATATTTGAGTGCCTGCAAAGTTTAGTGGGCAAAAAGCAATCCCATACCTCATCTCTGAATTCAGTGTTACAACTACCAAATGATACAGAAATGTGAGTGGACTGCATTCCTTTAGCTGTGATGCCAGGACAGCATCCTCTGCTCATCTCATCCCTAACTCGTCTGAAGAATGGATAAAGGCAGAGTAGCCCACTGGCTAGTGAGACAAGGTCATTTAATCAAACATGTCCTGCAAGCTTATGAAATCCTGACTTAAACTTCCAAGGGACCTTGCTCCTATAACCACTGAAACTACTAGTGCCACTGCAAGATCTTTATGCAGCACCTGGTATGAGGAAGTATCATGAATTAACTTCAAGATGCTGGTTGGGTTATGACAGGGTCGAAGAAGAGAGACAACATACTGTCTACCTGATATTTTAAAGAGTCTAAGGATACAATACTATAATACTAGTGAAAGCATGGTGTGTAGGGAAAAATCCATGAAGTTCAGGCATTATCATGGTGTGAAGTGTTTTTTTTTTTTTTTGTTAAATTCACAGTTCCATAACATCAAATATATAATGCAAAGACTCCCTCTGTGCAATGACCATCTCTGCTATTGATCACCAGAGCAGTAATCCAAACTTGGAAAACTTCTTGGGCTTGGTGGCCATAACATATGGCATGTGTGAAAACTGCCCGTAGCCTTCTCAAGTGTAAATTAAAGACATGAGGTGACTGGCTCAAAAAGAAGAGGTGATAGGAGCCTTTGGTTTGCAGCATACCCTGTTAAAATGCAAGTGATGTCAGGGCTTAATTGCCAAGAAAAGAAGTCATCCAACATCCATTAACCACTTGGGGCCAGCCCTCCAATAGATATACAAAACATGGCCTACAAAACGTCGCATACATCACATAGAGAAAAAACTCATAAGTTAGTAGAAGGAAACAAACATTTTCTGTTCAGAAAAATTTTGAAATAAACCATCTTTACAAAAAAAATAAAAAAAGGAGAAAGGAGAGTGTTTCCAAATTCCTGAGACCCATGGGATACATGGGACTTAAAACGACAAGTAGCGGGGACTAGCAATTAAAGAAAGTAGTGTTTAGAAGGAATTTAAGTACTTGGTCAAGCTGTGTGTGCCTGGTATGTCTGGCCCTTAAATGTAAAAAAGGGCAATTAATTTTTTTTTAAGAACTAATCCTTTTTTTATGCCTAAAGACATATCCGTGTTTAGCTGACAATGCACCATGCGCTACTACTATAAAACTATATTTAAAAAAATGCTTTCGCCTGAGCTTCAGTATGTATGGCGGCTGAGGAACAGATTCTACATAGGATTTTTTTTTTTCTAAATTACACTACAGTCTGACAATACCAGCTGAGGAAGCACAGAGAGGGAACACTCACCTCAGGTGAGCTTTCTCTAGCTTAGACAACTGTCTCTCATGTTACATATGATACAGGCATTGATAAGGACAAGCCAGACTAGAGAAAGTTCTGCAATAAAGCTTTCATAATTTGTTTCATGCAATATGAGCCTCACAAAGGCAGACAGAGCCTCTCATACTACATGTGATAAAAAAACAGGCTAATAGTCTAGTGATAGCCTCATACAAGCAGGAATGTTCAATGGTCAAATTGTAAACCATTCTTTTAGATGGACCCGATGAAGCTCGGGCAAAAGTGTTTTTTTAAATATAGTTCTATAGTGGTAGCTCATGGTGTGTTGTCAAGTAAACACAGATACATCTTTAGGTGTAAAAGAAGGATTAGTTCTCAAAAAATAAACTGTTTCTATGGAGAATGAGACAGAACTGAAAGCAACCACTGAAACAGTTTCCCATGTTAAGAACCTCAAGTCAGTCAAATTAGCTGGTTCAAATGGAACAAGTGATAGCTTCTTTAACACGAAATTAAAGATCCCATGGAAGGGCCACTGGTTTTCTTGGAGGCCTCTTAAGCAAAACCCCTTTCAAGAACATTTTGACATGAGACTGCTTTGAAAGAGGAGGGTCCATAGGCAGACATGCTGCAAAGGCCAATAAATGAAGAACCTTGAGAGAGGAATAAGAAAGGTCATAGAATAGTAAGCAAGACAAATATTGTAAAACCATAAAACTAGCCCCGAATGGGTGCTGATTATGTTATTTGTATAAACTAGAATACCTTTCCATTTGCCAATACATGATTTTCTAGTAGGAGGCTTTCTTCATAGGTTCATAGGTTCATACTAGGCTATCTGCCCGAGGGCATTTATAAGCCTAGCCCATCGTTTTGTGGCTTACGCCACCCCTTTAGTATGGGGAACTATACCCATTATTTTGCTGTGCCTCTGTCGAGCAGTGACACTGAGGTAATTCCTGGGGTATATCTGCGATCTCCCATCCATTGGTCAAGATTTCTCTTGAACAAGGCCAGCGAGGTGCTCTGCCTCACATGTACCGGGATTTTGTTCCACAGCATAGGGAGTCTTTGGGTGATGAATCTATCCCTCCAGCACGTCCTATTAATAGCTGTGTCGAGGTTTAAGTCTCCCGCCCTTGTGGCTCTGATGGATCTAGATTTTTTGAGGTGAAGCATATTCATCAAATCTGGGTTTGACATGGCCTTGTATGTTAGGCAAAGGTCACCTCTGAGCAAGCGGTAAGCGACTGAATAGAGCTGGAGTTCTTTCAGTCGGGCAGCATAGGACAGATTTTTGAGACCCTTTATCCTTTTGGTGAGGAACTTTGTGGCCTCTCCAGCTGCTGCAAGTGTCGGGTCAGATACATTCCGAATGGGGCATTGTACTCAATCATTGGTCTGATGAGTGATGAGTAAAGGGAGACTATGACCTCCCTTGATCTAGATGAGAATCCCTTCATGATAAGGTGGGCAATGTAGAAGGACTTCCTAACTACTTTAGCTACATGGGTGTCGAATGACAGACTACTATCAACCTGGGTCCCCAGGTCCCTGATAACTTCTTCTGTGCTCAGTGGATTGCCACCTATTTGGTAGCTAGGGGTAACCTTGTTTTTCCCGAAGGGTATGACTATGCATTTTTTCGCATTTAACTTTAGGCCGTGGCTCTGGCACCAGTTCTCCGTTTCTGTGAGACCCTTCTGAAGGATATCCGTGTCAGATGTGTTTTCTACTATGGCCCAGTTTGCAGTCATCTGCAAACTTTGTCAGCCATAACCCTCCTGTGTTTGCTTGTACTTAGGAAAAGTAGATGCCAAACAAGAGTGGGCCCAGGACTGAGCCCTGTGGGACACCACTTGCGACAGGCTTTGAGTCTGACATGGCGCCAGCAACTCTGACCCTGTGGGTTCTGTCACTCAGCCAGTTTGCAACCCATCTTGTGATGTATGGGTTAACATTTAAGCTGATGAGTTTTTCAATGATACCCGAGTGGGGTATTGTATTGAAGGCCTTAGCCAGATCGAGGTAGGCTGTATGGACTGCCTTTCCTCATCAATGGCTTTGGTGACTGTTTCGAAAAAGTCAACCAAGTTTAAAAGGCATGATCTGCCCTTGACAAAGCCAAACTGGGTTGGATCCAAAGTCTGCAAATTCCTATGTCTTTATTTATGAGGTCCATTATGATCCTCTCCATGGCTTTGCAGATAAGGCTTGTCAAGCTAATGGGCGGTAATTTCCAGGGTCTGTGGAGGCACCGCCTTTGTGAAGTGGGACCACAGTTGCAGTGCGCCACTCCTGGAGCGTATCCAGAGGTAAGACTTTGATTAAACAGCTGTCCTAGCTGTGGGTTTAATTCCTCATTGAGTTCGTGGAGCACACAGCTGGGGACACCATCGGGTCCCATGGATGCTGTGTTTTTTGCTTTGGAGAGAGCAGTTCTCACTTGGGCGCTGGAGATGTTTGGGGGGCTGCACTCATTTGGTATAGATATCTCTCCTTTTGGGGGGGATGGGGGGGAGAAGTTTGCACTGAACCTGTCAGCCAGTATGTTGGCAATGTCTGTAGGATCAGTAATCTTCACATCATTTTGAACTAGTTCTGAGCATATCTGGGAGTTTCCTCCTAGGTTTCTAACAAAGCTAAAGAAGGCCTTATGATGGTCTTTTGAGTCTTTAGCTATTTTTCTCTCGAAATTTGCTTTGGATGATTTTATGAGAGCTCTTAGTTTTTTACTTATAGTGATCAAGGGTGTCTTACCTTTTAAGGATTTTGCTCTATCTTGTAGTAGCTTCCTCCTTTTGTTGTAGAGTTTGTTTATGGCTGGGGTCCACCAGACTGGACGCTTGCCTTTGGTACAAAGAGTCTTTGTTTTGCTTGGGATTGCCTTATCCATGCAGTCCTGCAGGTGCTGGTAGAAGGCGTTTGTAAGTGATTCAGCGGCTTGAGTATTGTTTTCCGCCGGCTCGGGGGCTCCAGAACTGGGATGTGAAAAGATAAGGGTGTTCATGCTGGGACCAACAGATTTCAGAAACCACTGTATCTTTATCATGTGCAGTCTCATCAGAAGGTATCCTGAGCATCACAGATGCCATCAGACCCAAAATACTGAGGTGTTCCATCACACTGACTGAAGTCTGAGTGGAAAACCTTAGAAATGTAGCTAAATAAAGAAATATGTTTTGTCTGTGGAAGAAATGCTCTTTGAACTGAGGTGTCTAGTTGACATCCCAGGAACACAATCCTGTCTGAAGGAGTCAAGACTTTTGAATATTTTCTTGGAATCCCAGCTTGTCTAAGAGATCTCTCACCCATGAGAGAGTCATGACACTTTGAAAAACAAGCTAAGCAAGTCATCTAAATACAGAAAAAAAAAAACATGGATACTCTTGTAGCCTGTAATGAGGTATAACTGGAGCTAGACAGTTTGTGAACATCCTTGATGCAGTAGATAGTCTACTGGGTAAGGTAGAGAACTGATAATGTGATCCGGGCACAAAAACCTCAAGAAATGTCTGAACTCTGGATGGAGAGGAATGCAATAAGCATCTTAAAAGTACAGTGTTACCAAGAAACTTGAAAGAGGAAAAAAGGTAACAGGTGGTAAAGTGACAATTCTGAATCTGGACAATATCAAAAACAGGTTTAAGAAAGAAAGATCCAGAACTGGTCTCCTACCATTTTCTTTCTTTGGCACTAGGAACTTCTTGAATTAAAAAATCTTCTCTACCTGGCAAGAGCAACTAGCTCTCTCTCTCTCTTAGGGACTGCATGTAATGAAGAACATGTGGAATCAAGGGTCTGACCTGCAGGACGAGGAATGACCCCCTGGAAAGAAGAAATTTCCTCCCACTGCCATTTGTAATATTGACGAATGATGTTCAGAACTAATTTGTCTCAAACTGTTGCCAAAGAAAAAAAAATGGTGAGTCAGACTTTCTGGAAGGAAAAGGGGGACAGGATGGGAGGGGGTCACAAGGTATATCCAGCAGTCAGACTTATTGGACTGTCCTTGGTTTTGGGAAGTTCAAGACTTTTATGCAACCTCCTTTCCATTTCTTCTTGCATGTCTATTTACCTGAATTTTGCAGAAAATGTTTATTCTGTTTTTGTCAAAAATGGATGAGGAGATAGAAAATCCCTTGGACAATTTGGAAAAGGAGGGCTGAAAAATCTTAGATTCCCTGGATCAGCTTGCCCCTTTCATAACATGTTTTGATCACCTCTGCAACATAGAGCAGCCAAACACTAAATAGCCTATACATGGGAGAATTTAAAATTTTATTTTTATCATCTAGGAAGTTCTGAGAATGCAGACCTCCTCCAAACAGTACCAGTGGCCATGCCATAGCCCTGGAAGATGTATCAGAGTCATAACCACACTGCAGAGTAGTGATCTGTGCAACAGAAGAAACTCATTTATTTAAAGCAAATTTTTCCTCACAATAAGAAACAAATAAAACCAGTCAGAACAAACTTTAACAAAGGAGCCCAATAATATAAAATTCTGAAAAAAAGGTTGCAGGACTGTACACTTATCCCCCCATACCTATCAATAATTTTCCAATATTTATCAGAAAGAGTAGGATTTGCATTAGCCAAGTGCTCAGCAACAGTGATTCAACAAAAGCTACAGCTGTTGGGTCAGGAACAGTAAAAAGAATTAAAATACTGAGGAACTTTAAGCATCATATCTGCATTTTTATGGGCAGCTGGCTATCAAGAAAATTGCAGGCAGTAACTCAAACATTTTCTAAAAAGACAAAACAGGAGGAATGATTGTAGGCTCTGGAAAATCCTTCTAGAATGCATATTATTTTCTGAGGGCTGAGAAACCTTCATGTTCTCCCACTGAAAACACAGAGACACTCTATCAATAGTTTCTGAAAAAGAGAAAAACCCATACGGGGAATCAGAAACTAAGCTCTCCTCAGTCTGAATCAGAAATCTGAAGAAAAACCCTGTATCCATTCCGACAGCATCCCGCTCAGATTCAGAATCTTGAATCTGTTCAGGAAAAGCGGAATCCTTCTTTCTTTTACCAGAAACTACTTTACAAGAAGGATCAGTAGCCAGACTTGCACCTTAAGCCACACACAGTAAACTACTCCTATTGAACGAAATTTGAGAAGTAGATACATGCTTGTTTTTTTGTTTCTTTTTGGCAGGAAAAATGGGGCCAACCATGTTACTAATAGCAACTGCTTTCCCAGGTATTGGCACAGCATTTGCAGGGAAGCCTCCCTGTCCCTTCTCCCAGGATCAAAAAGAGTGGCTCTCCCTTGACCCCAACAGCCACAGAGAACATGGCTAAACCCCAGTCCACAGTGGCTGTAGGTGCTACACCAGAGGGATCTAGAGTATAACAAATGGCCATAGCAGAGTCGGCCACCTGCCACCTAGGCATATTGCTAGCCTGCTGTGGTGGAAAGGCTGTTTGCTTAACTGCTTCTTTTTTTTGGCTGGAAGAAGGACTGAACATGGGACCAGTAGTATGCCTCATGATCAAGCCAAAAATGGTACTTTAATCCTGAGGAAGACTAGCAGCAATTCCCAATAAACATGATCAGTTCACAAATGTTACCTTTTTGACAGAAAAAAAACACAACAAAAATCACTTTTAACACTATACCAGCCAATAAAATAACTTTCCTGAAGAGGAAAGTAATAAAATGTAAAAAGAAAGCTTTTTCCCCTAAGGTAACCAATCAACGCAGCCAAGGAATGCAGAAGCAGACAGCCGATCCTCAAAAGCTTCAGATGTGGGTACTCTTCAACAGCAGTAAAGCTCTGATGGCCTTCATGCCCAAACTTGTCTTTTACCAAGCTCAACTTGAGCTGCCTGACAGTTTGGGTGCACGGATGTTCCCCTCTAGCTTTGGAAGCTGGACGGCTGTTATATGCTTGGCAGGATAGAACACATATAGCTAAGACTGCTAAAGCAGTGATGATGAACATTTGAACAGCAGGTAAGGAATAAAACTGCTGACAACACGAGTCTGCACTATTAATACAGATAACAGACCAGCATATCAGGAATAAGAAGACTGTCTAAACATGAGAGTGTGCACCATTAATACAAATAACCAAATATTCTAATACAGCAGTCTGAACATATTAGTGTACTCTAATAATACAGATACCTGAACAGTATAGCATGTACAATGCAGTCATCTGAACATCTGAGTATGCACTAATATAAATGAGTGAACAGTATATCAGGTATAAGACAGCCATCTGAAAATGTGAGTGTGCACCATTAATACAGATAACTGAACAATATATTTGGAATAAGACAGCTGTCTGAACATGCGACTGTGCATCATTAATACAGATAACAGAACACTATATCAGGTATACAGCGGTCCCTAACCACCGGGGCCTCAGACCGGTACCGGACCGTTGAGCACTTGGTACCAGGTCATCACGTAAGTGAATGCCTGTATGAGTGTGTTTATGTGTTTGCGTGTGTGAGTGAATACGTTCATGAAAGCAAAATAATGTGTGTGTGTGTGTGTGTGTGTGTGTGTGTGTGTGTGTGTGTGTGTGTGAGATCGGGAGAGTAAGAGCGAAGTATGAATGAATGTGTAAGTGGGTGTGTGGTGTGTGGATCTGACAGTGAGAACGATCTATGAATGAATGCATGTATGTGAGTGTGGCATGTGGGTGTGACAGACAACGATGTGTGAATGAATGCAGGTATGAATGAGGAAGTGTGTGTGTGTGTGTGTGCGAGATCGGGAGCGATGTGTGAATGAATGCAGGTATGGATCAGGATGTTACTGAGTGTGTGTTTGATCGGGAGAGAGTAAGAGTGATGTGTGAGTGAATGCAAGTATGAATGAAGGAGTGACTGTGTGCGAGAGATCAGAAAAGAGTGACAGCGATGTTTGTGAATGAATGCAAGAGAGACTGCTCGTGTGAGTGGTATGGACGGAAAATACACAAACCTCATTGCTGCTGCCTCCAGTGATCACACACACACACACACACACACACACACACACACACACACACACACACACACACACACACACACACACACACACACACACACACACACACACACACACACACACACACACAATCACACAATACCTCTCAACCTCTTAGCAGTGCAAAAATCTGGACAAAGCCTAACAGAATGGGGGGACAAATAGGGACAGATTTTAAATAGTGCTCTTATTGCTGGAATAACACGATATGCCTTATTATGCATTTTTTCTGAAAGATATGAGGTTTGAAATACAAATGTATACTATTTAATGACTTCAGTCCTCATATCATCCCAGTGATTTGCCAGAAAAATCACAAAATTTATGAGGATCAGACCAAAACTCAGAGGGAAAAATCTGGACATTCTGCTAAAATCTGTATAGTTGAGAGGTATGAATACCTCTCAGCCTCTTACTTAGATCAAGAAATCTGGACAAAGCCAAAAACAATGGGGCGATAAAGGCACAAAATAGGGACCCTTTTAAAGTACTGCACTTACACACTTCGAAAGTTGATAGAGATGCAAGTTTTGCATTAGCATGAATTTTCTGAAGGGTATGAAGTATGAAACTCAACTGTCTGTCATTATTTTTTGACTTCAGCCTCAATGATCTCCCAGTGATTTGCCAGAAAACAATTTTATGAGAAAAAGACCAACAATATGAGGAAAAAATCTGGACATTCTGTGAAAATCTGTACAGATGAGAGGTATGCTGGACAGAGCGAAATAATAGGCACAGACTAAATGTTGCTCTTATAAACATAAGATCAGTCAGTTTGCCATTACGTTTCCTTACCTCTCAACCATAGTAGATCAACGTTATGCTGTTAAGCAGATTGTGCACTTTTTTTTTTTTGGTAATTACTGCCAAATGTCTTTTTATTGTACTTTGGAGGTTTTCTCCCCGGGTCTGGCCTCCTTGTTAAACAAATGTCAAATAAATAAATGAATATCTACTTTATTATGCACACCACAAGATGGCCGGTCCATGAAAAATTGTCTTACATTGATACTGGTCCTTGGTGCAAAAAAGGTTGGAGACCACAGAGGTATAAGACAGCTGTCTGAACATGTTAGTGTGCACTATTAATAGATACAATGGAACATTATTTTAGGAATAAGACAGCTGTTTGAACATGTGAGTGTGCATCATTAATACAGATAACCGAAACGTATATTATGTATAAGTCAGCCTTGTACACGAGTATGTACCATTAATCCAAATTACTGAACAGTATTTTTGTATAAGTCAGCTGTATACAAATGAGTGTGCACCACTAATACAAATAACTTGAAAAGTATATTATGTGTAAGTCAGCCTTGTACATAAGTATGTACCACTAATCCAAACAACTGAACAGTATTTTTGTATAAGTCAGCCGTGTACAAATGAGTGTACACCATTAATACAGATAACTGAACAGCATTTTATATGTAAAATGCCTGTCTACACGACAGTGCAGCACTAATGCAGATAACTGAATAGTACATTAGGTATAAAACAGCTGTCTACACATGAGCATGCACCACTAACCCAGATAACTGAACAGTATATTTGGTAGAAGACCGCTGTCTACACAAGTGTGTGCCATTAATCCAGATAACTGGACAGTATTTTACGTATAAGACAGTTGTATATACATGACTGGGCAAAACTTATACTCCCTCGGTGACCATCTCCCACCCTATACAAGCAGTCATCTCACACATCCACTCAAACAACATGTAAATAAAACAACATGCAACCTAAGTTTAATCCAGAAATATTAATTACTACAGTACCATCTCAGCAACCTAAAACTCCTTCCCTCAGTTGATGCTGTTAATGAACTCAATACAACTTTCCTAAATATCCTAAATTGTCTTGCACCCCCCTAGAAAGAAGAGTCCAAAAACAAATAATGCAATTTGACTATCCAAAAAGTTTAGAATAATAATGTAGGACAGAAAAGCAAGAAAAGAACAGTGAAAATATTACAGCACCATTATCTCGAAAACTTCAGAATGCTCCACAACCATACTAGAAAAAACTATAATACAACAACTTTCAGAACAACAGTAAAATAATCCAAAAACAATTCTGGCCAGCCATTAAATAAATCTTACATCTTGGCCAAAAATTCAGCCCTAACCTCTCTCCCTATTAACTCACCATTCAAAATTGCCAAAGAATTCAACTCTTATTTCATAGATAGTACAGCATCCCTAACCAAGGATTACCCAACATCTTATCCCAAACCGAGCCCAACAACCACGTTACCACATCCACGTACATATTCAAACCTATGCACACAAACTATAAGAATTATAAACAAACTCAAAACATGCTGTACTTCACTTGATGATCTTCCAAGTGAGTACCTTAAAATCACAGCCAAAAGCATTGCCTATCCGGTCCCAAAAAAAAAAAAAAAAAAACTGGTCAGCCCAAGACTCCCACATTCACTCGCTCTCTGGGAAAAAAGAAAATCACACAGTACCCCTCTACAGAAAAAAAATCCATTAGACATCACTAACTTTACACATTTAGCAACTGTATCCCTTTTCTCTTAAATACTTGAAAAAGGAGTTAAAAAACAACTGCTAAACAATCTCCTGCAGGAAGAACTCATGTCCCAGACACAATACAGCTGACATTCCTCCCAAAGCACTAACACTACACATCTAACCTTTATAAATACTAGCAACAAACCTAGAAAGCTTTACAGAGCCAAAAACTTTCTCACCAGCACAACTACAACTTCACTTGCCATTACTTACCTCCTCCCCTCATTATTTTATGGTGCTCCCATGCTTACTAACCTCCTGGCATCACAAAAAGCAAAACTTGAACAATGCTATAAAGTGGGTAAATTTACAGTAAATACCCCTTTCAAATCCCATGGTTGTACAGCAGTAGAAAGCCTAAATTGGTTAGAACTATCCCATCAACTAACATATATATAGCTTCTCACCACTTATAAAATTATCCAGCATCCATGTCTGGCACTAAATACATTCTATACAACTATGTTCCCAATAGGGCATTACAATCCAATAACCAAAAACTCCACTCTGTCCACAAACCTATCACATCTGCTGGGCATGGTCTGTACTCGTGCCATGTAGCCAAGGCCTGGAACTTCTTACCTGTATCCTTCAGGTCAATGCCCTCCCCCTCCAGTCCTTTAAAACCATTCTGAAAGACTTCCTAGCCAAAGGCTGGCTGTGTTCTTGCTCATCCCCAGGATGAACTGTGCACCTAAATATGAACTACCACCTATTCATACCTTACACCCCCTTCTTTACACATTTCCTCACTTCAATCAATTTCTCTTCCAACTCTCTTATCTAAATACAACATAACCTTGTTTTATTCTCCCACTTCATATTGCAACTCTTATTTGTATTACACAAACTTACCTTTAATTTCTCTAAACTGGCTAAAATTTCTCTAAATATCAAATCACTGTCATACTCACATCTATTCTTAACCAATTATTTTTTATTTTTATTGTATTATTTTTGAAGATTATAAAATTATTCTCCTTACAATATTTTTGTAATACTTAGAGTTTTTTCCCTGGGCTTCTTCTAAAAATGGGCACCTAATTAGCTGGACTTTCCCAGTAATCAAATATCAATAAATAATACAGGCAAGTGAATAATACATCAGGTATAAGAAAAGTTTCCAAAATTGTTATGTAACAGAATAGTACATCAAATACAACCATCGTCTACACATGAGTGTGCGCATCATTAACACAGATGACTGAATAGTATAAGATGGCTGGCTGTTAGGTGTGCATCGTTAATCCAGACAAAAGAACAGTATATCTGGAATGACATGGCTTTCTGAACTTGTAAGTGTGTACTTTATAGAGATAGATGAACAATACTGTAGCTACAAAACAGCTGTCTGTACATGTCAGTATGCATCATTAACACAAGTAATTTAACAGTATATATCAGGAATAAGACCGCTCTCAAACGGTGTGTGTGTGTATGCGTGCACCATTGATACAGATAACTGAACAGTACACAACAGCTGTCTAAACAAGCGAGTTTGCACCATTAATAGAGGTAACTGAACAGTATATCACATCTGAATTTGTGTGTGTGTGTGTGTGTGCACCATTAATACAGATAAATGAACAAGATATGACAGCTGTCTGCACATGTGAGTATGCTCTATAGGTTCTTTAGGCTATGATATACATATTACTTGAATATAACATTATAATGGAACAAACATACTTCTAAACACTGAACAGCTAAAAACTGCCACCATTAGAGTTTGAGCATCCAGAAATTGTCAGCTATGTCAGAAAATCACAGACATATTAAGTGCAATAATCTTACCTGGGTCACTAGACCGAAGAATAACAGTGTCTTTCTTTAATATCCATGCAGGCAGGCTTCCCTGGAAAGGTAAAGAGTAATAGAAGTACTTTAATGAAACACTGCTGCACTTCTGGGAGAACACTTCTCATTCTTCCATAGGTAACTAAGAAATAAAGCTTAGACTCCAAGCTTCAAACGCTTTGTCTTGGGTTTAATAAATCTTGTTTCAATATTAGAATAACGTATAAATGCGGCCACTAAAATATATATATATATACATACACATACATACATCTCAGATGTAGAAGGTACAGACTGCATCTTCCATTTTGCTGGAGATGTAAAAATCTTTTAATCACTTAAGTGCCTCAGTGCATTGTGCACTGCTTCTATAAGGTACAAGTTCATTCTAGATTCCTACTTCAGTTCATGTACAAATACAAAAATAGTCTTTATAACTAATATCAACTATTTTCTCGGAAAGTCTGTTGCATTGTCTTTCTTCTACTTTTTATGTTAATATTACTAACTGCAATCTCACCAAGCAGATAAATGCAAAATAATCCACACTAGTAAAGTATTTACAAGTAGTTAAAAGCGAATTCCAGCCTGTTCATAATCTGTGTCTTTAATGTCTGAAGTATTCTCAATACATGCTCACTAACTGTTGTATACAACTATAACAGGAGATGAGGAAGAAGAGCACAGTGCTGATGATACCAAAGAGAGGAAACTGTTATTAGATGAGTTACTGGGAGCAACATGAACAGGGACTTGGATCCAAAAAGTAGTAGCTTCATTTTAGTCCTTCCAAACACATAGTGCCTTACCAGGGAAAGGGTAACACTAAGGGTGGACTATGCAACCTTTAGCAATCATACTTCAAATGTGTGAGGAGAAAGTCTTGTGAGATTATTTTTATAGCAAGTCTAAAACGCTATGCACAGAATAAAAGTGGCAACCACAATCAAACCAAACCAAATACTGAGGTGTATAGCAATGCATGGAATCCCCCACATCGAAAGGTGATACTGCATCCATCACGCACTGGTAAGTCTGTAAATACAACACTACAAGCAGTTCTGGGAGTTCTACAGTGAAAGGAGATTGTCATACGCTATGAGTTTGGAGACTGGAAAATAGGACAGTAAGTGGAACAGGTAATATGGCGTATGAGGAGAAGCTAAGAGAGCTAGATGTAGTGAGAAACTCCCTGGATTTGATAAGTGTAAACAGCACCAAAACAAGTGTGAGGAAATCACAAGAGAGGAAGCACGGGGGTGGGTACAAGATAACATGATCATCACTTCAAAGAAATGCAGTTTCAGCTAGCTATACAGAAAGATGTTTTCAAGGAGAAGATGAATGGTTGGTGGAATCAATTTCCAAAATGGGTGGTAGAGACAAAGATTTAAAGCCTTCAATATCTTGGACTATTAGACAAGATAAAGGCAGGAGTGGTAGCTACCTTCAATTAAACTATAAAATTCAAACAGATTAGACAGAATCACATCTTTATTACGTTTCTGATGCAGTGCTATATTAAGTTACATTATGTTACTTCAGTGACACACAAGAGAAGCATCATCCAAAGAAAGTACAGTTGTGTACCTACCATAAATGTAGATGTTAGAGTGTATTCACTGTTGCAGTCATTACAATTGGGTTATCCTGCTGGCAGGCTACCCACAGTCGGCCTGAATTCCAAAGTCTAGGTCCGGCATCGGTTGTTGTCACCTCCTCCCTGACGTCAGTGCGCCAGGGGTATAAAAGATGCAGCAGACGCCATTTTCTTCAGTTTTTCTTGCCCCAGATGTCAGGTGCCCCCAAAAGGGTAGGCTAAAAATATGTCAATAAAGCATGCATGCACCAAGTAACAAGTTTCCTTCATCTACAATTAAATACACCACATAGCTTGTATAGAATAGAGAAGTACAGATAAGGTCCAGCAAAGATAAGGCGGATGGTGGGTGGGTAACTTGGACTG
The DNA here is from genome assembly GCF_019279795.1 of Protopterus annectens. Classification (NCBI taxonomy): domain Eukaryota; kingdom Metazoa; phylum Chordata; order Ceratodontiformes; family Protopteridae; genus Protopterus; species Protopterus annectens. The sequence goes on from NC_056731.1 coordinate 491,418,742, forward strand.
CAACAGTGAATACACTTGAACATCTACATTTATGGTAGGTACACAAGTGTACTATGTTCATCGTGTATCACTGTTGCAGTCATTACAATTGGGTTGAATCCCAAAGCTAAAGTTGGGAGGCTGGAACTAGATAGAATTAGGAGCGGCTATGAGGCCCTGCAGTACTGTAGTGGCAAAGCCTGCCCTGGATTTGGAGTAGAGTGGTAAGTGGTAGTGCTTTGTAAAAGTGTGCAATGAACTCCAGGTTGCAGCCTCTAAAATGTCTTTGGTTGGCACTCCTCTGAGAAAGGCTGCTGAAGTGGCTGCTGCTTTGGATGAATGTGGCCTAATGCCCTTAGGCACTGATTTGCCATGTTGAGAATAGCATAAATGAATGCAGTGACCTATCCACTTTGAAATAGTCTGCTTTGAGATAGCCTTTCCTTGTGATCCTGCAGCATATGCTACCAGTAATTGCTCAGCCTTTCTGAAAGCTTTGGTTCTGTCCAAGTAGAAGCGGAGCTGTCTGTGTATGTCGAAAGAATGCAGAAGTTTCTCACCCTTATTCTGTGGGTTTGGATAAAAGGTAGGTAAATGAATAGTTTGGATGAGGGTCACACTGGACACTGCCTTAGGCATAAATGTGGGGTTTGTCCTTAGAGAAACCCTATCTGGATGGAAAATGATAAAAGGTTCCACAGCCATGAGTGCCTGTAGCTCTGAGACTCGTCTTGCAGAGGTTATTGCTAGGAACAGAGTGGTTTTCCATGATAAAAATTTTATATCAGCTGTAGCGGCTGGCTCAAAAGGAGACAGAGTAAGTTTTTCCAAGACATAATTGAGGTCCCATGCAGGTATTGGTGATCTCCTTGGGGGGCGTAAATTTTTGGCTCCTCTGAGGTACTGCCTTAATAAAGGATGAGAAAAAATAGGTGGCTCTGTAATGTAATGAGCTGAAATGGCAGAGGCATGAATCTTAATTGATGAAAAGGATAGGCCTTTGTCCAGCATCTCAGTTAAGTATTGCAAAATCTGAGTGATATTTTGAACAATCAGGTCAATTCCTTGTGACTGGTTCCAAACACAGAATCTCTTCCATTTTTCCGCATAAGATTTTCTGGTAATGGGCCTTCTGGCCTCCAAGATAACATCCATCACCGCTTTAGAGAGAGGTGTGTTTTGAAAAGCTGCATTATCCGCCATGCTGCCAGATTTAAGGTCCTGATGAATCTGAGGTAATGTCCATGCTGGGCACTGAGTCAAGTTCCTTAGGATTGGGTACCAGTGCTGGTGGGGCCAGTCTGGGGCAATCAGTATCATTTTTGGCTTCTCTCTGACCTTTAGGAGTACCTTGGGGAGGAGAGGCAGTGGGTTAAAGGCATATACTGTTAAGTTTTTCCAGCTGAAAGATAGAGCATCCACTTTCCATGCTTGCTTGTGATAAGTCCTTGTGCAGAATCTCTGTAGTTGGCAGTTGTGAGGGGAGGCAAATAGATCTATGTCCGGGCATCCCCAATTCCTTGTTATCATGTTGAAGACTTGTGGATCCAATTTCCACTCATGGGGATCCATGAGGTTTCTGCTTAGTTTGTCTGCCAGAGTATTTATCTTTCCTGGCAGGAATTGTGCTTGCAGATGTACTTGGAAAGTCAATGCTGTGTCCCACAAGGTCATGGCTAGTCTGCAAAGGGGGTAGGAATGTGTGCCTCCCTGCTTGTTTATGTACCACATGACTGTAGTATTGTCCATCTTTATCAGTAGTTGTCCTGGATGAAGTAGATCCTTGAAGGCTGTCAGGGCATTTTGAGCAGCTGGCATCTCTTTTTGATTGATATGTAGATGCATTTGGATTGTGGACCATGAACCCTGAATACATCTTCCTGCCATGTGGGCCCCTCAGGCATAACCTGATGCATCTGTTGTCAATGTCTGCCTGGCTGGGGGTATGGTGAATGGCTGCCCCTTGTTGTGGTGACAGGCCTTTGCCCACCATCGAAACTCCTGTTGCAGGCAGGGAATGAGTGTAATTATTGTTTCCAGGCTGTGGCAATGTTGAGTCCAAACACTTTTTAGATACCATTGTAGTTTCCTCATATGCAGTCTTGCATATGGAATTAGCAGAATGCAGGATGCCATAAAGCCCAAAGCCTGCAGAATTTTTCTTGCAGTTAACTGGGTGTTTGTTGCCAACATTTTGAAATAAGTAGTCAGTTGCCTTTGTTTGTCTGGCGTGAGATAATCCATCTGTGCAGTTGTATTTAAGCTTGTACCCAAGAATATTATCTCTTGAGAGGGTACAAGTTTTGATTTATTTTCGTTTACTGTGTACCCTAGGCATGTTAATAATCTTTTTACAAACACCAGATGCTGTAGTAAAATGTCCTTGTTTTCTGCTTGAATAAGGCACTCATCCAAGTAAGGATATATTTGTATTACTCTTTGTCTGCAAAATACAATTACTGGTGCCAGGCATTTTGTGAAGACCCTGGGAGCAGTAGATAAGCCAAAGGGCAGTGCAGAGAATTGGTAGTGCATTGAGCCAGCTATGAATCTGAGGTATCTTCTGCATGATTGTCTGAATGGGGCATGCAGGTATGCCTCTTAGGTCTAAAGGTACAAGCCAAGCCTTCTTGCTCAGCATGGTCAGAAGCTGCTGCAGAGTCAACATTTTGAAATTTGGAATATCCAGGTATGTGTTTAGAATAGATAGGTCCAGTCTTGGCCTCCAGACTTTGTCTGTTCTGGGCACCAAGAAAAGTCTCGAGTAAAATCCTTGTCCCTGCTCTTGCTGTGGTACTTGCTGAATGGCCCTCATGTCCATGAGGGATGAAACTTGCTTTTGTGCCTCTGCCCATTGATTTTTTGGCAGGTCTGGCATACCGTTTGCCCTTGGCAGGGTGTGAAAGTGGAACCTGTAACCTTGTGACACTATGTTCAAGACCCATTTGTCCTGGGTGATTAGGTGCCATTTTTGAGAAAAAAGTGCTAGTTTTCCCCCTAAAGGAGCTGCCAGAAGATAAGTGCTTGCCGCTGTCAGGGGGAAGTCATTGGGACTGCTTTCTGTATGGCTCTGATTTGTCTTCTCCGCTTTTGAAGGTAGAAGCACCCCATTGTTTAGATCTGTATGAGCCTGGGGGCTGGGATCTGCCTCTAGGGCGTCTGTATCTGCCTCTTTCTGGCCTGTCCAACACTGGAAAGGATCAATTCTTTGTAAGCCAGTGTCTGCTAAATCTTGGAGGCTGTACCTGTAAGAAATCCTTGACTGTTTGCATAGATTTGGCTTTGTCCTCCATTTTCTTCAACACCAAACAAGGTATCATGCTGTAATGGAGCATCTAATAATTTTGCTTTAACATGATCAGGCGGATTCTGTTCCTTTAACCCAAGCATGCCTCCTAATGACAGAACCTGTAACAGCGGCTCTGCAGGAGGCCTCCAAAGAAACAAAACCACATTGTAAAGTATGCTTTCCCACTTGTTCAGCTGCATGCAATAAATCCCGCATTTCTTTATTTTCTGCACATTCTGAATTTGCCAACATTTTCTGTTTAAGCAGTGACATAATGTATTGTCGATATTTAAGCATATGAAACTGACAATTTAAAGCCCTTATAGCCAAGGTAGTAGAAGTGTAAATCTTTTTCCCCATCTGTCCAGTGCCCTGGAATCTCTGTCAGAGGGGGTAGGGTTTTTTGCAGTGGAAGCCTTGACCCCCTTGGGACCCTGAGAGATAGTTTCTGGGTCAGCAGGGTTTTTAAAAATAAATTTGTGGGAGTCTGGAACCCTGTAGTATCTGTCTGGCTTAACAGGAGCTGGAGGTAAGGAGTCAGACTGGACTCTGAAAATACATCATCTACAATGTCTAGCACAGGTGGAGTAGCAAGGGGCCTGTGCTGAGGCAGTAAAAGAAAGTCTCTGAGCTTTTCCTTAGATTCTGAATAATCTTGGCACTCCCAGTGGAAGTGCTCCCTCATGGTATGCAGTGTTTCCCCAAAAGAATAATCCTCAGGAGGAGAAGCTGAGGGGATAGATTCTTCAGCATCAGAATCCTCATAAGGAGGAAGAGAGTATTCCTGATCAGAAGAGGAATCAGATGAAATGGAAACTTGATCTGAAGATTCGTATTCTATCTCTTGCCTAGGCCTCTTGCCAGGAGGGGGATGAGAAAGTACAGTTTTGTACCTACCATAAATGTAGATGTCCGAGAGGTATGTATCTGCAGTCCTAACAAATGGGTTGTCCTGCCTCAGGCAGCCCCTCGGTCGGCCGGATTCCAAAGTCTGGGTCTGGCCTCGGCAGATGTCGCACTTCACCCGACGTCATAGCTGCTGTTTATTGGGTATAAAGGCATCAGCCGATGCCATCTTCCTCAGTGTTTCTTGCCCCAGATGCCAGGTGCCCTCTAGGAAGGCTAAATTTGGATAATTCAAATGGTTCCAAACAGTAGAGAGCAAACAAAATAAGCATGTATATACATATATACAAACAAATACACCATAATAGATTCCCCCAGCCAGCTATAAGATGGGCAAATACCCTAGGAGTACCACAGAGGGGAAGGAGGGTGGCTAATCCTGACTGCAGATGCATACCTCTCGGACATCTACATTTATGGTAGGTACAAAACTGTACTATGTCCTTCAAGGATGCATCTGCAGTCCTAACAAATGGGTGGAATACCATAGCCAAACTGGGGGAGGAGGCACTAAGATGCTTATGGTGTAGCTAAGATCCCTTGCAAAACAGCAGTTGCAAAACCTGCTCGGGATCTGGAGTATAAAGGTAGAGTATAATGCTTGGCAAATGTATGCACGGAGCTCCAAGTAGCAGCTTCTAAAATGTCTTTGGTAGCCACTCCTCGTAGGAAAGCTGTAGTAGTGGCTGTAGCTCTCGTGGAGTGAGGTCTGATGTTTTCTGGAGTTGTCTTTCCATGAAATGAGTAACAAAATCTAATGCAATTTCCTATCCATTTTGAGATTGTCTGTTTTGAAATTGCTTTTCCTTCCATTCCTGTTGCATACGCTACCAGAAGCTGGTCAGTCTTTCTGTTGGTTTTGGTTCTGTCCAGATAATAGCGCAATTGCCTGTGCACATCCAATGTATGTAATAATCTTTCCCCCCTGTTCTGTGGGTTGGGGAAGAATGTTGGCAGGTGGATTGATTGGTTCAATGATACCCTGGAGACCACTTTTGGCATAAAAGTAGGATTAGTTCTCAAGGACACTCTATCCTGATGGAAGTTAAGGAAGGGTTGTACTGCCATTAATGCCTGTAGTTCAGAAACCCTTCTTGCTGAAGTGATTGCAAGCAGGAAAGCAGTTTTCCAAGATAAGAACTGTAATTCTGCTGTTGCTGCTGGTTCGAAAGGGGGAAGTGTTAACTTTTCCAGCACAAAGTTAAGGTCCCATGTAGGCAAAGGTGGCTTCCTTGGAGGCTTTACATTTTTAATTCCTCCCAGAAACTGCCCGAGTAGAGGATGAGAGAAGACTGGAGGATCCATGTTGTATTCTGCTGAAATTGCTGATGCATGAATCTTAATGGAGGAGTAAGACAGGCCATTGTGGAAAAGTTCTGCTAAGTATTCCAGGAAGTTAGCTATGCTTGCTAATGATACATTTTCTCCTTTTGCTGTACTCCAAATGAGGTATCTTTTCCATTTGGCTGAATAAGTCTTCCTTGTGGAGGGTCTGCGAGCCTCCAGGATAATGTCTTTAACCCTCTGAGATAAGTCTGGGTTATTTTGCTTTATGTGATATTCCAAGCAGCTAGCTGCAGTGTTTTCAAGTTTGGATGTAGGATTTTGTAGTTGTTCTGTGTTAGCAGTAAAGGAACCAGAGGTAGAGGCCATGCGTGTGTCCGAGACATACTCCTCAGTAGCGGGTACCAATGCTGCCTCGGCCAGTCTGGAGCTATCAGGATGATCCTTGGGTGATCTTCTTTGATCTTCAGTAGCACTTTGTGCATCAAAGGAAGAGGTGGGAATGCATATGCTGTCAGGTTTTCCCAACTGAAGGATAGGGAGTCCACCTTCCAAGCAAGAGGGTGGTATGTCCTTGTGCAGAATTTCCTCAATTGGTGGTTGTGTGGGGATGCGAACAGGTCTATTTCTGGTAGTCCCCATTTCTTTGTAATGGTTTTGAAGATGTCTGGATGCAACATCCATTCGTGGGCATCCGTGGTAGTTCTGCTTAAGGTGTCTGCCAGTGCATTTTCTTTTCCTGGCACACATTTGGCCTGGAGTTGAATGTTGTGGTTCAGAGCCACATTCCACAGGTCCATTGCCATCCGGCATAGAGGATATGAGTGTGTGCCTCCCTGTTTGTTGATATACCACATGACTGTGGTGTTGTCCGTCCTTATCAGTAAATGACCTTGTTGAAGAAAAGGTCTGAATGTCTGAAGTGCCTGTTTCACTGCCAGCATCTCTTTTTGATTGATATGCAGGCTCAGCTGGTCTTGTGTCCATAGGCCTTGTATACACTTGTCCACCATGTGTGCCCCCCAGTCTAGGTCTGAGGCGTCCGTGGTGATAGTCTGGCTTGGTAGAGGTTTGTGGAAGGGCAGACCTCTGTTCATCTGACAGGCCTGAGCCCACCACCGGAATTCTTGTTTCAGGCATGGAATTATTGGAATCTGGGCTTCTAGACTGTGCTTGTGTTGAGACCATAAATTCCTTAGGTACCATTGCAACTTCCTCATATGTAGCCTGGCATGTGGAATCAATATTATGCAGGATGCCATGTATCCGAGGGCTTGCAGGACTTTCCTTGCTGAAAGCTGGTTCTGCGTTGTTAATGCCATGAAATAGAGTGGTAGTTGCTTTTGCTTTTCTGCTGTGAGAAATGACATTTGCTTTGTTGTGACCAGTTCTGCACCCAAGAATGTTATCCTTTGGGATGGTACCAGCCTTGACTTTTTCATGTTGACTGTGTATCCCAGGGCTTGCAGTAGTTGTATAACCTTTTCCAAATCTTTTGTTAATTTGGTCTTGTTGTCCGCTTGTATCAGGCAGTCGTCCAGGTATGGGTAAATTTGAATTCCTGAAGCCTGCAATGAGCGAGTACCGATGCCAGGCATTTCATGAATACTCTGCGGGCAGTAGATAAGCCAAAGGGCAATGCTGAGAATTGATAATGCTCTGATCCTGCAAGAAATCGGAGGTATCTTCTGCAATCTGGTCGTATAGGGACGTGCAGGTATGCCTCCTTGAGATCTAGAGTCACCAGCCAAGACTCCTTGCCCAGCATGGGAAGAAGTTGCTGTAGGGTCAGCATTTTGAATTTTGGAACAATGAGATATGTGTTCAGAGCGGACAGGTCGAGAATAGGTCTCCATTGGTTTTCTTTTCTTGGAACCAGGAATAGTCTGGAGTAAAATCCTAGCCCTTGTTCCATAGACGGTACCTTTTCTATAGCTCTCATCCTTAGTAGGTGGTTGATTTGTTGTAGAGCATTTGTTTTTTGGTTTGGTGGTAGGTTTGGCATTCCTCTCTTTTTTGGTAGAGTGTGGAAGTGAAACCTGTAGCCTTTGTCTATTGTCTGTAAAATCCATTTGTCTCCTGTAATGTAATGCCAGTTTACGGAAAATAAGGCAAGCTTTCCGCCTAAGGGTGCTTGCAATTGTTCCCTGGTAGGCGGTATCAGAGTCAAGTCATTGTGTCTGTCCTGTTGGAGTGGTCACAGCTGGATCTGTGGCAGTACCTCTCTGGTTGTTGGGCTGCCACTGACGTCCCCTGTAGGCACCTCTGGATTGACCTCTGCCTCTTGGGCGCCTATTTCTGCCTCTCTGTGCTCTGGAGGTATCTGGAAAGGACCAATTCTTCAAAGGCCAGTTTCTACTAAACCTCGGAGGCTGGACCTGTAAGAAATCCTTTACTGTTTGGACAGATTTTGCTTTTTCTTCCATCTTTTTTAGCACTTGCTGTGCAGGGGAACCAAACAAACTTTGTTTCTCCATGGGAGCACCTAGAAGCTTTGACTTTACATGGTCTGGTAGGGATTGCTCTTTTAACCAGGCATGCCTTCTAATCACTGTTCCAGTCATAGCTGATCTAAAGGAAGCCTCCAGTGCATCATAGCCGCATTTTAAGGAATGATTACTGACCTGCTGAGTGTTATGTACCAAATCCTGAAGGGACTTACGGTCTATAGGTTCAGGAGAGGACAGTTTTTTATTTAGCTGGTCTAACAAAAATTCCTGATACTGAATCATGTGGAATTGACAGTTTAAGGCCCTAGCCGAAAGAGTAGCAGAAGTATAAACTTTTTTACCCCATCTCTCTAATGCTCTAGATTCTCTTTCAGAGGGAGGGTTTTGGCAGAGGCAGCTGCTACAGCTTTGGGGCCCTGTGAAATGGTTTCAGGATCTGCAATAGGAGCCTTATACAAGTGAAAGTGTGTGTCCGGGACCCTGTGATATCTGTCGGGCTTGGCAGGGGCCGGGGGAATAGAGTCAGGGGCAGTACAAGCATCATTATAAGCATCATCAACAACTGTGAGTACTGGAGGAATGGCTAAAGGCCTATGCTGTGGTAAATGTAAAAAGGTCCTAAGCCTTTTCCTTGAATCTGAAAAATCCTGTCCCTGCCATTGGAAATGCTCTCTCATAGCATGTAAAGTTTCCCCAAAAGAAAATTCCTCTGGAGGAGAGGCAAAAGGAATGGAGTCTTCTGCATCGGAATCCTCATAAGGAGAATATGGGCCTTCTGGAGGACCTGTGTTGTCTGAATCATCCGAGGAGTAGTCTGTAGAAACAGGATCCGGGGGCTCTGCTCTAGGCCTCTTCTCTGGAGGGGGTTGAGAGGCCCTGTCTGGGCAGGGTTGCCAGATTTCCAGCAACCCAGGTAGGGACAAAAAAAAAATAGAAGGTCTCTCACGAAGTGAAGACCAAAAAAAAAAAAAAAAAAAAAAAAAAAGGTCTTTAATGCGGAACACAGTTCTATATATACAACACTACTTATAAATCCAAACTGTGCTTGAAGTCAGCTGCACTTCAGATAAATGTCACTGGATCTTTAATCCAAACACTGTGTCTTCCCCATTTACACAATGACAATGTTGACAAGTTGAGTCAAACTTCCAAAAGAAATACATAGATTGCTGAAGGTCAATACAAAGACATGTAACAGTTCTAAGGACTAGCAGCACTAGACAAGCTGCTCATATATTAGAATATTTACAAGTATGCACTGGGTCAAACCTGCACCACAGTCCCCTTGCAGAAAACTAGCTAAATCACTCAGTACATAACTCATTTTAGTGTCTTGGGCTTCTGTGAGCAGTTCGGGTTAAAACATCCAGAAGACAAGGGACTCCTAAAGTAATGGAATAGAACAGCAGCTGAGCAACTCAATGGTGGAGCAAACACTGCTTCCTCAAACATCTTAGTTTCACAGTTGTGCTCCCAGCTGAGTTGCCTTCAGTGTATTAGGCAGCACCCACCCTTCCACAGCAGGTGGTATTGCCATGGCTTCTTTCCACTCTTCACTTACTTAACTAGCACACGGAGCAAAAACTTGCCCACCTCTAAATTTCTTTGATTTGTGTGACCCTGCCTCTATCCTCCTTAGTGTTCCATTTCTTGACCTTTGCACAGACGTTACTACTTACATCCAGCTCCTGAATTCAGACATAAAGTCTCTCATTTAATGTCCATTATGTGCAAATCACCAGCATCTCTCAACAACTCGTAATCTATCATCAGTTCCCAGCAATTTGGTCTGATTGCACATGACTTATTGACTCACCTTTGGGGCAAGCAGACTGAAAAATGCAAAGCTTTTCATAGTCTGAGTCTCTCTGGTTAGACTATACTAATATGATGACCTCTTCTCACCCCTCCATCATGAACTGCCGCAGACTGTTGGCTAATCGGTATGCCCGAAGACTTTAGGTTCCATTCCACAGTGGTGAGAAAAAAAAAAAAAAGGTCTTTAATGCGGAACACAGTTCCGCATTAAAGAACTGAGCTAACTCACTCTGCCTGCAATAAACACTGAGCTTCTCGTGTTTAATGCATTGCAGTTCCGCATTAAACACGAGAAGCTCCGTGTTTAGCGCTTTTGATTGGCCGTATCGGCATATGGGCCAATCAAAAATCGCTAAACACGGAGCTTCTCGTGTTTTAATGCGGAACACAAGAAGCTCCGTGTTTAGCAATTTTTGATTGGCCCGTATGCCAGGTATACGGGTCAATCAAAAAAAAAAACAAAGTGGAGGCTGGCCGGGATTTAAACCGGCAGGGCGGGACTCGGGATCAGGCTACTGATCTCGGGACAGTCCCGCCCAAATAGGGACGTCTGGCAACCCTGTGTCTGGGTGAGGTTGGGAACCCCTGATCAAAGAAATGAGATCCTCAGCCAAGCTGAGCATTTGGGAACTGGAGGTAGGCCTGTGTGAGGGGGTTTTAGCAGGCAAGGCCTTAGAAGCTTTAGCTGCTTTAGCCCTAGAAAAAGCCTTGATAGACATAGATGCAGGGGGCCTAGCAGCTCCACGTGCAGGAGTAGAAATGTCTAAAGGAATAGTATCAGATAAATCCTGGGAGCCTGCTACAGCAGGGGTAAGTTCAGTAGCGGATTCAGCCATGCTGTGTGAGGCCTCGGCTATCGGAGGCAAGCTTTCGGCCAAAGGAAGAACCGAGGACTCTGTTTCGGCCGAAACCGAGACACTCGCGGTTGGCTTAACCGTGGTTTCGGCCGAAACCGCGGGCCGCGAGTGTCGGTCCTTTTCCTTATGCTTTTTAGCTAATTGTGAAGTCGGAGTCTCCGACGGCATTTTGTAAGCAAAAGCGGGACCAAAAAACTCCTCTGCAAACTCCGACCGACGTGTAAGTGTCCGTCGGTTGAAGGAAGCACAGACTAGACAAGCTGATACGTCGTGGTCTGGGCCTAAGCAAGGAAGGCAGTAAGAGTGGAAATCCTTATGAGGTATTTGTTTCCCACAAGTTAAACAATTATTTACTTTTTCTGACATCGGCTGAGGCAAGAAAGAGTCCCCAACAGGGTACTTAGCTTTTTAGAAGTCTTCGGTAGTAGTAATCTCTGGAACTGACCGACCGGCACTTGCGAACAGCTTCTGCTTCGAGCACCGCGCGGCAAGAAAGACTGGGGAAGATGGTGTCGGCTGATGCCTTTATACCCAATAAACAGCAGCTATGACGTCGGGTGAAGTGCGACATCAGCAGAGGCCAGACCCAGACTTTGGAATCCGGCCGACCGAGGGGCTGCCTGAGGCAGGACAACCCATTTGTTAGGACTGCAGATGCATCCTTGAAGGACATCACCTGATCAAAGTAATCAGGTCTTCGGCCATTTTGAGCATCTGTTTTTTAGGCATGGAGGCCTGTCCATGGGGCTGCTGTACTTGTTTCTTTGTGCTTAAAGCTGCTTTAGTCTTTGCCTTTGAAGCTGAAGTTGTTTTAACATATAATTGTGTAGGGCTGAAAATGCCCTCAGAAGCCGATGCCTGCTCAGCGGCTCCGGACCCATCTGAGGGAATGGTTTCCGAAGGTCTAATACCTTGAGTTAGTGTAGGCCTGGTTGACTCCACATGGGAGTCGGTATCAGCCTGCAGCTCTAAAGTACCGGTCATCAGGGGCTGCGAAAGCACCTCACTGAGAACCGGCGATCCGGTGACTGGCCTAGAAGAAGCCTCGTCATCGGTTTTGGACCTTGGATGCCTGTCCTTTTCTTTGCATTTTTTGCAAACTCTGGTAGTCGGCTGTTCCAACGGCATTATATAATTAAATCTTCTGCCAAAGTAATGAAATGCAAAATCGTACCGACGCTTAATAGTGCGTTGGTTAAATCTAGCACAAAACCGACAACTAGCAATGTTGTGGTCAGGGCCTAGGCAAGGAATGTAGTAAGAATGAAAATCCTTATGAGGTATTTGCTTCCCACAAGAAATACAATTATTAACTTTTTCTGACATCGGTCTGGAGCACGAAAAAAGTTTCCCCAACGGGGTACTTAGCTTTTAATGAAGACTGGATCTGAAATTCGAACTTGAAAATCTTAGGAGTCGGCCGACCGGCACTTGCGAACTGCTTTTGCTTCGGGCACCGCGCGGCAAGAAAGACTGAAGAAAATGGCGTCAGCAGCATCATTTATACCCCTGGCGCACTGACGTCAGGGAGGAGGCGGCAGCAACCGTCGCCGGACCTAGACTTTGGAATTCAGGCCGACTGCAGGTAGCCTGCCAGCAGGATTACCCAATTGTAATGACCGCAACAGTGAAACACGATGAACATCTGCCGGCATCTGTTTTAGGGGATGCACATTATCCGCTGAACAAGAAACTAAGCCCCCTGTACTGACAATGGATGCAGAGCAACATCACATATGTGTAGTCATAATTTAATACAGGTGTGCTAGTTAAAGATTCAGACTCTTGTCCACTCATCAGTAAAGCTCCTTTGTTAGGTAAGGTATAAGAAGTTGTCCAAGGACTCCATCTCTTTCTGCAGACTATAGGTGAGAAATACTTTATGATGCAGTGTCTTGCATTGTTCCCAAAAATCTGTTTGTGGTAGAATGAAGTGATGAAGTGATTTCTTTATACTGGCAAACATCAATCATAAGATGTCCAAAAGGCTAATAAATATAGAAGTCAAAGTCAAAAAGTAACTTGTCATTTAGATCTACACAAGTATAGTTTAAATGAGATTCTGTGCAATCAGCCAATCATGGGACAGACCAAAAAATAAATCCCATACATAGAAAGACATAATTTAAAACAACACATAATAATGCTAGCACCATCTTATAAATCAACTCTAGACTTAAGTATATAGCTACATATATTCCTAGAAACGCACACACTTGTTAAGATACTAAAAACACATCTAGCATCAAGGTTGAAGTAATAGTATTGCACATGAACCATGTACCACATTATGGGTGAACAAGGACAGAGCAGTAGTAGCTGAAGAAAAATAAATATTGCACCTGGGTTAGTAGTATAAATTATAATGGTTGCCTGGGCTTAATAAATAACAGATAAAATAATATCGCACAGTGAATGGGAAGTCCCAACAACCTGACCTGTCAATGATCAGACTTAATGTTGGAGTTAAGTCTGATCAACTTCGGATAAATATGTCCTGCATTGAATCCTGTGGTATCTTTTACCCAATGACAGGCTCATACACAGACTGTTTGCAGGATGAGTTGAGTCATTTATTATTTTGGAGGCTCTCTTTAGCCTTCTCGATGAATAAAGATCCTGGATTGTGGGCAGACTAGTGCCAGTTATCCTCTCGGCAACTCTCACCACTCTCTGTAGGGATTTCTTATCTGTGACCAAACAGCTCCCATACCATACCGAAAAAATGGATGTTAGAATGCTTTCAATTGCTGCTCTGTAAAAGGTGGAAAGTGCTGACAATGGTAGTCTTGTCGTTTGAATCTTTTCCAAAAGTGGAGATATTGGTGTGTTTTTTTTCACTATGTGGCAGGTATTCCCGGACCAAGAGAGATCATCAGAGATATGAACAACAAGGAATTTGGTACTGCTTAACCTTTCCACTGTCTCTCCATTGATCAGAAGCGGTGTATGGGGGGTTTGCCTCTTTCTGTAGTCTACGATGATCTCTAACTTCTTCTCTGTATCCACTCTCGTCCTCTCTCCTGACGAGACCCACAACCATGGTGTCATCAGCAAACTTGATATGATATGTTTGCTGTGCAGTCATGGGTTACGATGGTAAACAATGGGGGATGAGAACACAACCCTGAGGAACACCTGTGTTGAGTGTTATGCCCCTAGTGCTATTCTTGCCCACACAAACCTTCTGTGGCCTATTAAAAAGTCCAGGATCCAATTGCAGAGGTGTTTGCTGATGTCCAGATGTACTAGCTTATTGATCAATTGTATAGTGTTAAATGCTGAGCTAAACTCAAGGAATAGCATTTTCACATAGATGTCCTTGTTCTCCAGATGCTCAAGAGCAAGATGCAATGTGACATGACCACTATTTCATCAGACGTGGATCTGTTTTCTCGTAGGCAAAGTGCAGTGGATCGAAAGTTGATGGTAGTTCCGCAGACAGGTGTCTCTTGACTAGCCTCTCAAAACATTTCATAACTGTGGTTGTTAGTGCAACAGGCCTGAAGTCATTCAAATGATTTCAGGAATATATTTGGATCAGGAAAAAAAGTTTTCCATCCAGTCAAATTTTTCTGGTCAAAATCTATACCAAATGTAACAAATTCTGATTTCCATTTCAAGTACTTGTGTTTTGGCAGGCAATGGTGTTAAACTTAGTAATGCTCTATTATTTTTTAGAGCAACTCAGATGCTATATCCCAGTTCAAAATAATAACATCCTTAGTTACTACTATTTGTTCCCACTATATTTCTGCCATAGTACTCTGTAGGACGTTTTTTAAATATGCAAACTTGTTACATTCCCAAAAAACATGTTCTTAATTACTTCTCTTTTCCCCCCATCACATCTTCAGCATTTACTGACTACTTGAAGGGGAAAAAAAATCTCTGAAGTATACTTGGGGTAAAAACCATACCTAAGCAAACAGTTCTATACAAAAGTTTTAAACCTTCAGGACTTTGCTGCATACCTGAGAACCCTACAGATTTCTTTCCATTGTTCATTTGAGAAGAGAGAATGGAAAGACAAATACAATCTTTTCTAACCTCGTCATAATTACAGAATCATACAAAGTTCAAGGCAACTAATTGTTGTAACCATATGCCTTGCCAGTATGGAACATTAGATCATAACCCCCCCCCCCCCCCAGAAGACGGCTAAGCCAATCAAGCCTGCACTAAATTTGAGTACCCATCTGAAATTTCAGGTCCCATCTGAAAGAAGATGGTATACTGCATTACTTACATCTGTGTGTGGGGGGGGGGGGTCGTTCCAGAGGTGAAGAAGTGTTGGATAATGAAACACCCTCCACCAGATTTGAAGGCTGCTTGAAGCATAGTCTGGCTCATCGTGCAACTGCAGGGAGCTGGCTGCACCTTTAAGTAACACTAATTGCACTAACCGGATGTGGGAAAAGTAGACAGTACGAATCAAGATGCCCACATCTATGCAGCTGAAAAAACTCAAACGAGCACACTGGTTAACAACAAATGACAGTCTTCAAGGTTTTACAGCAATCATGTGTCTAAAAATGGCTTGCTGTTACTCTTATTAGACTAATTCAGACGCAATTTTTAGCTAGAGTACTAAAAAGCAGGGGAAAAATGGGTACAGCTATTACAGCAAACATTTATCCCAGATCTTGAAGGACTTGGTATTTAGTCAAATATGATAGAATGAGGTCACACTCAGTAGCTTAACTGCGCAGTGTAGCAAACGACCACTAAGCTGTGTAAATGCGGACAATTTACAACAGTACTGAAAACAGAAGAAAAAAGCACAGACAAGCACACTGTCCAATAGTAAATGACAATCCACATTTCTACAGTAATCAGAAGCCTAGAAACGGCTTGACACTCAGTCTATTCGCAACAGAGTGAACAAGTAGTAGTTCATAGCTAGACTGCAAAAAAGCACATGCAAGTATACAATCATGCAATATTTTACACTTTACTAAATTATCTCCAACAGTAGTTTCTATTTCAGACCTGTCCATAACTCTTGACAGAGATAGTCTCTCTTACTACCGCTAGCCATTTTTCTTTACCTACACTGTCAACCCATGAAAGGGAAGATGGTCACTAACATGCAATCCAAACTTCTGCTTCGCCTCATCCTGTTCTATTACCTTTCCTTCCAGAATTATTGCCCCCATTACCTTGATTCCTTTGCTAATTTCCTCCACAAATTCCAACTTCTCTTACCTACTTTCGATACCCCTTCTTGCAGATATCCCTATTAGTATACTATTGTTTTTCCATTCCCATGCTGGCTTATTTCTTAGAATGCTATTGCTAATTTATTAACAGAATATTATGCAAGGCTACTCTTCTCCTTTAGGACTTGCATCCAAAATCGTAGTCCCTCCCCTAGTCTCTCTCCTCAACTACCCCCCATTTCATTAACTTCCTTTTTCTGCTTGAATTATGCATACAAGTCTTAACTGTGTAGTTCTAAAGCACTTCTAAAAATCAGGTTGTGATGCCCCTGCACTGACCCAGTAATCAAGGAACTTCAATCCTCACCACTAGCACCAGTGAGGGACGTGCACATTGGAAGAATAAGTACACACACAGTAAAGTACAATTTTCCATAAGAGCACACAGAGATCACAGTCAGTCAGTGGCTGGTTTCTCCCTCTTTCTCCAGATCCCCAATAAGCCGCCCCACTAGCACAGCTATAGGGTTAACATGTCAAACATGCAGTCAAGCCAAAACCTCCAGCACCCTCTCTGTCCAACCAGTGCTTTGTGTCCCTGCCCAAGTACCTGATGCACTCACACTCACTCACTCCTGGGAAAGGCTGGCACAGGTTTACTAGCTATGCCCCCTTCTGCCCAGACTAAAAGGTAGTTATCACTGCCACCAACCAGCTCTTTATTAACTACTAAAAAGGCCCTTACAAAGGGTGACCAATTCTACTGTGTAATGTTACAATTATCCAAATGGTAAGTGTAACTAAGGCCAAGGCTATTTAGGCGTGGCCTACACAATGTCACCAAATACATATGCAGGTACTGTAAGAGCTTAAATATCTCTAAACAAACCAGCCACAAGTAAAAGGTTTAAATATATTTAATAAATAATAAAAGAACAAGAGAATATTCAATAACTCAGCACAGTGACTACATAGTACAGAATCACAGGAAATATTTTAAAATAACATTGCAGGACAGTCTCAAATAAATACAGACAACATTTAACCTAATCTTTATATATTCCTATCTATATCCAAAAGAGATTATTGTACCCTGGTTGCTTACTATTAGCAAGGCAAGTGCAGATGAGAGGATGTTTCCAGGTCCAAATACAAAATGCACAGTCTCAGAGAGTTTCCAAATTAATATCAAAACATTACTGCTGGGTCAGCTGGATGACATCACTATTTGTCACCTGGCTTCAGTTCCCAGGCTAACAGATACCAACAGAAATGTTAGCATCTCTGTGAAAAGTACATATCTCTCAGAAGTTTACCTAGAACTGGAAGTCGTAAAACAGTTAAACACTTACATTTTAAACCTAGTAATTATTTCTGTTTCAAGACAATAGAAAGAAACCTCTAGCTCTAGACATCCTGTCTCATTCAGTGAGACTTATTAACTTATTTTCTTAGAGTTTGCAAATTAACTCTATTCTTTTCCAGTAGGGTACACTGTGGTTACATTCTTGAAGCTCAGTACAGAACATACAGTTCAACATACACTTCTGCACCAGTAGTTTGTAAGAGAAGCCTATAGATTATATACATATTCACAAATGACATGATTATTTACAAAATTTCAGATAGCTGGGCTGGCAGTGTCACACTTCTGTATAAATCATATTAATATTTTCAAGTGACATAATTATTTACAAAATTCCAGCTAGCTAGGTTGGCAGCATTTCGGTTTGTCACACAGGTAAAACTTACCCATCTTGTTCTATGAGGAATGTTAACTTATCCTACATAATTCTTTCTTACTCTCTCAAATTAATTTATTTACTCTCTCAAATTAATTTACATTTTTATTAATAATGAGCCTCAATATATCCTCTGATTGATAAATATATAACAGATCTGTACATAACAGACCTGTACATATGATTAAAAGGACTAAAGACATTTTCACTGCTTTCATCTTTCTATCCATAAATAGGTTACAGTTTCTCAATGTTTGTATTATCTTCTGTTTTATCGCTCCCTACATATCCTTATCTGACTTTTCAATCCATACATTCCAATACTCACATGTCCTATACGTATGGATATTGCTGAGCCAATTCACGTATGCGTACATAGTTAATCACTATAGCTTTTAATTTAATCGCCATTTATTTTATAGCCTAAAAAAATGGAAACTTTCTTAAAATATTCCACAAATTACAAAATAATATCAATGAAAGTTAACGTTTGTCTACCATACCATTTCCATCATTGAATTACTGAATCCCTTATTTTAACAGCTCTAAACAGAAACAAAAATGGGAAAGAGGATATTCCTGCATGGTTCCTTATTCAAGCTCAGATCACAGAAGAACTCTCCCTCCTTAAATTCTTGCCTCTGACCCTGCATTATCATCCTTACTAACCTTATTATTCTTATGAAAATCATGTTACCATTGTCCTACTCATACAATTTTAGCTTTCAAATGCCTTCTCTGCATCAAAACCAATGAAAAACAGAGGTGCTTTTCTGCACCTCACTTCCTAGTAAATCACCATTGTTCTATTGATATTGTTAAATGCCCCCCCAGAAATCACTGATGTAGATCTATCAACTTTGGATGCACCTTTCACAGCTCCTTGGCTAGTACAAACAAGCACTTAGTTTAAAACTGAAATGTGTCTGTATGAAGCCAGATATGAAGGGTCTTTGAAGTCTTGGTAATACAGTCACCTAGCTATTTCCCAAGATGCCGGTATCCCCACCACCTCCCCTTTTAAATTAGGGTTAAAAACTCCAACACTTTATTACTTTCTTCCCTCCTAAGCCCCAAATTTCAACAGGAATGCAGTCTGTACCCAGAGACTTGTGGTTGGAGGGGTATACATCGCCATCATAGGTATTAGTTGTTGAGAATCACCTTCCTCTATCCGTGGGATAACTTAACTCTTCCATAAATATTTCCAACTATGCCACTTCTTGGTTTCCACATTCATCTGCTTTTTCCACATTTTTTATACAATTTCTGAACTCTTAACACATCTATAGCATCTCTGGTTATTTTTCATGTTATAGGCTACCCAAGTTTGGTTACAGGTCCTACTTTGTTTCACCTAGTCACTATGCTAAAAGTTTTTGTGTTCTAGAGTTGTTCTTAAAAAAATTATTTTTACCAACAGGTCTATATTATATAATCGAACACTAAAAATGTCGATTCACCTTTAGTCGACACAAAAATCTCAAACGCGCAGTTCAAACAGCCAAAGAACCGATTTCTTTCCAAGGGAAAGACATCGGTAGGTTAACAACTAACACCACCATAAAATAAACACTTAAGTGGGGGGGTTCTGCCCCCCATACGCCCCAACATGGGGGCTGTGTCCCCCACACCCCCTCAACTAAATATTCTAACTCTGAGATCGCACTATAGTCGAGGAAACGGTAGATGTAACGGAATGGCCAACCAAGTTCTTTCTCTTGGAAAGAAATCGATGATATGGCCGTTCCATGAACTGTGGTTCATAGGTTCACAGGTAGGTACTAGACTATTGGCCCTGTGCCCTATACAAGCCCAGCCAAAAAGGTACCATGGCTTTTGCCACTCAAGAAAATTATTTTCCTGTGCCACTGTCAAGCAGAGCCACAGAGGTGATCGCCAGGGTGAATTTCCTATTTCCCATCCAATCATCAAGATTTTTCTTGAAGAGTGCGAATGAGGAGCTTTGTTTGATATAGATAGATAGTTTATTCCAGAGTATGGGAAGTCTCCGGGACAGGAATCTATCCCTCCGGCATGTTCTGTTTATTGTGGTGACAAGGTTTAGGTCCCTAGAGCGTGTAGCTCGGAGGGATTGGGATTTCTTTAAGTGGAGCATGTCCAACAGCTCTGGGTTTGACATAGCTTTGTATGTTAGGCAGAGATTGCTTCTGAGTAGGCGTTATGCGACAGAGTAAAGCTGGGGTTTTTTGAGACATTCTGTGTAGGGCATCTGTCGCAGGCCGGTAATCCTCTTTGTGAGGTATTTCTACGGCCTTTCCAGTTGTTGTAGATGTCTTGTGAGGTACATACCAAAAGGGGGCGTTGTACTCTATAATGGGTCTAATGAGTGATGAGTAGAGGGGAACAACGACCTCTTTTTCTGGATGAGAAACCTTTTGTGATGAGGTGTGCCACGTAGAAGGATTTCCTGACTACTATGGCGATGTGATTATCAAAGGAGAAACTACTGTCCACCTGTGTCCCAAAGTCTCTTATCACACTTTCGGTGTTAAGTATACTACTGCCTATATTGTAGTTCATGGGTACACAGTTTTTACCAAAGGGGATGACGATGCACTTTTTGGCACTGAGCTTGAGGCCATGGCTTTGACACCAGGCATTTGTCTCAGTGAGGCCCTTTTGTAGGATGTTCACATCGTTAGGAGTTTCGATTATGGCTCCTAGCTTGCAGTCATCTGCGAACTTCATTAGCCAAAGACCTTCTGTGTTTGATATCTACTTCTCTGAAGTACAGGCTAACAGGAGAGGACCCAGGAATGAACCCTGTGGTACTCCACTTGTCACTGGTCTGAAGTCGGATTTGGAGTCTGATACTTCCACAGTGTGGGTTCTGTCAGTGAGCCAGTTGGCAATGCATCTTGTGATATAGGGATTTATACCTAATTTAGTGAGTTTATCTATAATTCCAGAGTAGGGGATGGTGTCGAAAGCCTTGGCAAGATCTAGATAGGCTGTGTGAATCACATTACCCTTGTCTATGGCTTTGGTGACTGCTTCAAAGAAGTCTATCAGGTTTAGGAGACATGATCTGCCTTTTACAAACCCGAACTGGGTGGGGTCCAGAGTTTGGAGATTACCAATGTCTTTGTTTATAAATTCCATGATGATACGTTCCATGGCCTTGCAGACGTGGCTTGTCAGGCTAATGGGGTGGTAGTTCCCGGGGTCTGTGGTGGCTCCCCCCTTGTGGAGTGGGATAACTGTCACTGTGCGCCATTCAGAAGGCACAAAGCCTGAGGTGAGGCTATGACTGAACATGGTACTTCGGTGGGGTGCCAGTTTGTTCTGTAGTTCGTGTAGAATGCTGCCTGGGATGTTGTCTGGTCCCATGGATGCTGTGTTCTTGGCTTTGGAGAGTGTGGTTTTTACCTGTGCAGCCGTGATTACAGGAACTTTGCATTCTTCCGATATAGAGATGGGCTCTTTAGGAGGTGAGGGGGGGGTAAAGTTAGCACTGAACCTATCTGCCAGGATGTTGGCAATATCAGTTGAGTCTGTATATTTAGTGCCATTGTGCTGCAACTCAGAGCAGATCTGAGAGTGTTGCCATTGAGATTATTGATACAGCTATAGAATGCTTTGTGGTCGTCTTTAGAATCAGTGGCGATTTTGTATTCATAACTAGCTTTGGAGGATTTTATCAGGGATCGCAGCTTCTTACTGAGGCTGACCAGGGAGCCCCTCCACTCATGGGATTTTACTCTCTTCTGTAACAGTTTCTTCCTTCTGTTGTACAGTTTATGGCAGGGGACCACCAGATTGGCTTCCTTTTTTTGGAGGATAGCGTCTTGGTTCTGTTTGGGATTGCACGATCCATGCACTCATGTAAGTGCTTATAAAGTGCAATTGTGTAGGATTCAGTAGTCGTAACTGTATTGTCTATCTGCATGGGTGTCATGAAGTTCACCACTTCTGTCTTAAGAAGCATGAAGTTGGCTTTGGAGAAAAATTTTACCATGGTTTCCTTAACGAGGGGTGGGGGCAGGATGTGGATATCTAGGTTAATTAGCTTATGGTCAGATCGGACCAATGAGGTGTTGACTTCAGGTGTGGAACACCAGTCTGTAGAACTAGGATATTGTTGCCCCTGGTGGGGGTGTGGATAAGTTGATCCAGGGCATTTGAGTTTATGAATTCCAGAACACGTTGGCTTCGACATTTCCGTGTCAATTAAAGGTGAGTTGACATTTTCATTCTTTGAACATATGATATAGACCCTTACCAACAACCTTTCCAAGTTCATGCAAATTGTCCAAGAACTCCTTTAATTTCCTTTAGCACTGTGCAGTTTCTCTCCCTCTTGTCCTGTGAGATTTCCTTTTTGCAAACAGTTTAACCTTTGTCAATCCCTCTAAATAATTCCTACAGATTTACTATATCCATTTCTGTTACTTCCACGGTTTAGACTACTTTCATTTTACCCCTCTCACTTGCCATCCTTTTGAATTAATTTCTGTTTTCTCTAATAAACAGTCATCCACACCTCGATGGACCTCCAAATAAACAGCAGACTGTCATGGGCAAAAAACAGTTTTAATGCAGCAAAAAATGGCACACACAAACGATAAACCTTTAAAATACGTTTCCATCCTTAACTTCATCAGATACAATTAAAAACCATATCACAAGCCTTAAATAATCCAATTAAATACATATCCACCAACAAAAACAACACATCTCTAAAATTAGCATTTCATACCCTCTACCCACATCTCATATCACTTCTATTGCATAAATAACTTAATTAAAAACATTTTCCTGCACTATATAATTCTTTTAATGAAATTTCATAACAAACATCTATGTTGCTTCCTACATCACTCTTTGTAAAAACTACACCTCTCCTTAAGTATAATAAATCCTAAAATTATCTACTATTTAAACTTATTGTATTCATAAAATATTATCTGTGCATCCCCTAATGGCTCAATGCATACTATTTCCTTGATCAAAGAGGAGAGGTCTAGTTTTTACAAAGAGTGACGTAGGAAGCAACATTAATTTTTTATGTTATGAAATTTCATTAAAAGAACTTTGAAGTGCGAGAAAAATGTTTTTAATTGTTATTTATGTAAAAGAAGTGATATGAATTGTGGGTAGAGGGTATAAAATGCTAATTTTAGAGATGTGTTGTTTTTATTGGTGGATTTGTATTTAATTTGATTATTCAAGGCTTGTGATACAGTTTTTAATTGTATCTGATGAAGTTAAGGACAAAAATGTATTATAAAGTTTTATCGTTTATGTGTGTGCTGTTTTTTGCTGCATTAAAACTGTTTTTTTGCTAGTGAGTTTGCTGTTTACTTGGAGGTCCATCGAGGTGGATGACTGTTTATTGGCTGTCATTGCACCTTTTCTCCTTTTTTGTGGTTATTGGTTGTTTTCTCTAATAATTACTGAATTATATCCACTCAGTGGTGTACCCGGCATATTTGACACCCACAGTAGAATTTTTTTTGACACACCCCAATGCTATCCTACAGAAAGGATTGCCCCAAACAAATAACTAGTGACAGAATAATGGACTAAAACTAAATGTCAAAAATACATTATCATCTGGAAAGTTGAGTACAACACTGACAACTTACCCCTAAGAGCTGACCCAGTAATTTGGGATTTATTAAGTTAAGTGGACAGTTTACCACAAATTCTATTCAAAACAGATAAAGATAAAGCAAACCTAGCACCATTCTGCAAAATCAGAAAGAATTTCAACTTGGTTTACCACATACAACACCCAGAGAGAGAAAAGATTGTAGCATATTTCATTCAAATGCACACTAGTCATGTAAAGGCAGACTATAAGCTAAACAAACAATATGAGAGTAACTTGCAGACAAAAAAGTATTAGGCAAATACAAGAACATTCTGTAAAACGTGGGACAGTTTCAAATGTGTTTCTTACAATATTCCAATTTATTTCATACAAATGCTAATGCTAACTGTTAATGTCAGACTTTAAACTGAGCACCAGTTATTTCATCAACACCACAGCTTGCCCTCCCCTCCCAAAAAAAAAACATTCCAAAATAAAATATTCCAATTTATTTTGCATAAGGGCTGGCTAGTGTGCATTTAACAGCAGACTTTAAGCTGAGAAAATTATGTTCCTGTATCACAGTTAGCCACCTACCCCATCCAAAAAATTAATTAATTAATTTCTTTCACACAAATGCACACTAGTCAGCTTGAATTTTTAAAGTTACTGCCAACCTCCCCCCTCAAAAAAAGCATGCATATTCATATTTATTTACACAAATGCACCTTAAGGGTGAATTTAAACCTGCCAAGTGAAAATGTTAAGTTACATTCATCCACAGCACAGCTAGCCAACCCTGCCCCCCCCCAAAAAGAATAAAAATATTCCACTTTATTAACACAAATATTCACTTGCCAACCATAACGGCAACATTTATGCTGAGCAAGCGAAAGGTCAAGTTACTTTAACCCACAGCCCACCTATCAACTCCCCATCCACCAAAACAAAAAGAGGTCAAAAGAGTACAATGAAAATAAAGAACATAAATATCCAATTTAAAAGTATTTAAACAAATGTGTGCACAAGCATGCGCACACACACTAGCCTGGCCACCCCCCCCCCTCAGCTCCAAAAATAAGAAAGAAACTCTGGTTATATTCAGATTAAAAAATGCTTACCTTCCGTCTGGTAGTACACAGTGCACTGGGTGATTCGCTTGCTGTGATTTATCCAGTTCACCGGGTTCAATTACACAAAACTGAAAAATTCCACTGCAAAACTCTTTACTGCATTGTACTACTGCACAACTTTCAGAGTTTCTTCAATCCTGCACCAAACTTTTGCACATGGACGCATGGACACACAGACGCACACAAGAGGAACAAACAAAGTATTTACTTCAGAGCTGGATCATGGTCAAATGTGACCCTAGGCAGGGTAACGAATAAGCCCCCCCCCCCACACAGCACCTCCCCACCCCCTGCAGCCATTCCAGTTTCCTATTACTTGGCCATCCATCCCCATTTACCATAAACACTGCTCATACCTCTCAGTGTGCATACAGTGTTCTTTACTTCTACAGTGATTACAGATATTTGGATTTAATTCCAAATTTTATAGCACAAATACTGGCAGACATTTGCTAAACAAAGCAAAACAATGCAGTCACAATGAAAACAGACTTAGCATTAATAATAAAATTGCCTGCCCTTGACATTCACTTTCATTGAAATGGCATTGAAACCCATATTAAAAAAAAAATGCATCTGGCCAGTGACAGATATTTACCTTTGGATGGTTTTAAAACCACAGGCCCCTTGCACACATTTTTAGGACCATGCATACATGATTAACCGTCCTGATTGTATTAAAATATATTCCTTATATAATAAAGAACCACTTATTCGAGTGTGTTTTAAATTTGTCGTTTTGAACATTTTTCTAGTAAGCAATGAAACAAAGTATGCGACTTAATGATAAAACTGCCAATTTCAGAAAATTTCAACCATAAAAGGCCACTCAAAACTTCTGTCATTATAATCCACCAATACCAATCAATACGCACAATCTCTGCGAAAGAAAAAGTCATTTGAATAATTCCACATTAAAGAGATCTGTAACAAATGAATAGGTTGCTCCTAGGAAACAACTTTATTTTTCAGTGTTTCATTGACAAATTCAATGCCTGCTGCCCTTGAAGAATAAATTACCTATGTTACATTAAACAGAAAAAAAATTGGTAAGCTTGTAATACTGCAATAGGGAATGGATGGCAATATGACAACAGGTTCACAGTTATCATATGCAAAGGAGGACATACTCAGGACTGCAGCACCACCACCACTGTCCCCCTTAAAATACAACCTAATCCATCTACATGCTATGGAAGCAGAACCCACAGCCTTCTGTATCAAAAGCAAGTATGCTACCTGTTATGCTATGACCATTTGCTGAACAAAACAGTTGCACATTGAAAACAGACTTAGCGTAAGTAGCAGTAAACTTCTCTTCCTTTGAAGCTCAGTTACTTGAAAATGTACTGAAACTCAATTCCTTGAAAATGCACCAAAACTGGCAATCCACTGGGATGATCTGAAGAATCAAATTAGTAAATAATGTCCTACATTTGAGTTTCTGACTTCATATCCTTTAAGGGATGCATTTTAATATAAATGTTTTTATTCTAGCAACTTTCTAAGTTTGTAAGAGCAATATTAAAAGCTCTCCCTATTTTGGGCCTTTGTACCCCCATTACATCAGACTTTGCCCAGATTTCTTAGGCTAAGAGGTTGAGAAGTATGAAGTAAACACTCACATTTCATGCACACAAGCAAGCACGCACACATACATAGGCAGCAGCCATCTCGTTTTAATAAATTCCACGCAGGACATGGAAAAGCAGGGAGCGACAGGTGCTGTATTTAAAATTCCACACGGAACGTGGAAAAGCAGTAAGCTAAAGGTGTGTGCATACATTAACACACGCAGGAAGGCACAAACAGAGGGATTTGGCTCTGGTTTTGCTTTAACATTTTCGCATTTAAAACACAGAAAGCTTTAAAAAGGCAAGTTTGCACCCCCTTACTGTTTGCACCTGGGGTGGACCATACCCTCTGCCCCCACATTAGTACACCTCTATATTCACTGGCCATTCATTAAACTCTTCTCTATCAGATAAATAGGAAAGTATCAGTGCCATATTTTACTTCATTACCATGCATATCTGTCTTTGTTTTTATCGATGCATGATTCAATATAATTATTGTATGGTCACAAAGATTTCAATTAAATAAGCACTCTCCTGTAAAATGTGATTTGTATCCTGTCTATCCCAGTTATTTTATCTTGGGGAATAATATATAAATTCTGTCTCAAGTTTCTGCTACTGCATTCACAACTTCCATATCAAATATTCTCATACTTCTTCAGAAATCTGCCCTCTTCTGTTTTATTTTCCCTTCTAGGTCCCCTGAAGCATCCTCATTACTGCAAATCAGGATCCAGTCACCACCTACAAATATTCCCTGCTGAAAAGCTTACTTTCCACAAATATTCCCAAGTTCTATACTAGTATTTTTAGGTAGAAAATAAATACACACACACACGTCTAATTACCCTGCAAATAACTCCTTACTATCACAAATCTAGATTACTGTCTTTTTTCCTCTTCTACCACTACAGAGGCACCTGTTATCAGTATTAATCTTTTTCTTTGTCCCTGATATTCTGCTGAAGCCTGAAATCCTTTGTCAAATTCACATGCTCATTTCTATCCAAACGTGTCTCCTGTAACAGTGCTATTTGCACCCTGCTCTTAATACATTTCAAAACTCTGCTCTTAATACATTTCAAAACTCTCTTTTGTCTACACCTGAAAGACCATTTAGACTCCAATTTATATTGACATAGCAGCCATTCTAACAAAAAGTTATTATTTCTACACACTGCACACTATACACGAGAGCTCTTTTGAATACGTTTCCAACATGAGGCTTTCAGACACATACTGAATGGCAGGCTGAATACATTTCCAACATGAGGCTTACAGGCACACACTGAATGGCCGGCTGATTGTACGTAATTGTTTCTTTCTTCTCACCTCCATTTAAAGCCACATCATATTTCCATACTTCTGCTTCAATAAGAACACTGAAGAAACAGATACTTTTTCCAAATTCCCATTTTTTTTAGCCAAAACCACCAAAACGACAAAACTACATACACTTCCCAAAATGGATTGTTACCCCACAAAATAGGAGCACTTGACCCAGATCATTGGCTCCAGCTACCAGCATTACTATTCCAGCGGTCTCCAACATTTTTTTGCACGAAGGACCGGTTTCATGTAAGAAAATTTTCCATGGACTGGCCACTGTGCGTGCATAATAAAATGCATAATATTTATTTATTTGACATTTGTTTACCGGGGAGGTCCAACTGGGCAAAAAAGCTCCAAAGTATTGGCAGTAATTACAAAAAAAAAGTGTATATTCTGCTTAACAGCATAACATTGATCTACCATGGTTGAGAGGTAAGTAAACCTAATGGCAACCTTTTTGACTTTCTAAGTTTATAAGAAGAATATTTAAAATCTGCCCCTATTATTTTGCTCTGTCCAGCATACCTCTCAACTCTACAGATTTTCGCAGAATGTACAGATGTTTGCCTCACATTTTTGGTCTTTTTCTCATAAAATTGTGGTTTTCTGACAAATCTCTGGCAAAACTTTGTGGACTGAAGTCAGTAAATAATGGCAGGCAACTGAACTTCAGACTTCATATCCTTCAGAAAAATTCAAGCTAATGCAAAACCGATTATTCTATCAACTTTCTAAGTTTGTAAGAGCAATATTTAAAAAGTGTCTCTATTTTTGATCCTTTGTCTCCCCATGATTTGTGCCTTTGTCCATATTTCTTGCTCGAACAAGTTGACAGGAGTGCTGCCCAGATTTATTGTGCAAGAGGTTGAGTGGTATGATTGCGAGGTATGCAAACCTCATTGCCGCTGTTGTCAGGGATCACGCTCTCTCTCTCTCTTTCTGTCGCGCACACACACCTTCACACACACACACACACACACACACACACACACACACACACACACACACACACACACACACGTCTCTTTTGCTTTCATGCATGCATTCACTCGCACACACAAACACACACATGCAGACAGACACATACTTTTTTTCATTTTTATTTTACACTCGCTAAACAGAAAAAGCACTGCTTAACGAGTGTAAAATAACACTTTGTTTGATCTCACTACTGATTCTCTCTCATACATACACACACACAGTCTCTTTTCACACTCACACATTCTGCTTTCACAGAGGCATTCACTAACACACACAGACAGACACAAACACACTCATACACATACATACACACATTCACATTTGTGTTTCCCTCCGTGCCTGGCGGCCTGGTACCAAGTGATCCATGGCCCAATGGTTGGGGAACGCAGACTTATTCTAAAGCTAAGGGTAATAATGATGGAGCCTATTCCCATTTTTAATCTGTTTATCTCTACCGCTCACAGTTGTGAGAACAATTTGCATACATTCAGTAAACACAACCTTTTAGCTTTAAAAAAAAAAAAAAAAAACAATGGTTATCCTTGAATAAATAAACTAAATTGTGCAATGTTATATTTAATGCATTAAGCTACTAGGGCTGCTGGGGAGGTACAGTTGTGTAAAATCTTACCACAATAGTAGATGTCCTTCGCTTCACTGTTTGAGTATACTTGACCTTAGGGATCTCCTGCCAAGGACAGCCCAACATCCGGAGAGTGTACCAAAGCCTTTAGACCTTGTACATCACACACATTCTTCTGCATCAAACCCTTCTGCAATATTTAATAACCTTAATCAAACACAATAAAAAACTTCAAAGACACGAGTACAGCTCAAGTTCCTCATTATGAGTTAAATTACTGATGCTAAACAGTAAACCAGCAAAAAAAGATGGAAAAAGTGCTAACAGTCACCATGAAAACAAAAAGTAAAGCACTTCTAGGAGAGTGTTTTAACTAAAAAGATGGTGCTGTGATAAAATCATGCAGTAGGGGGAATATACACAAATAAATTTTGTCTTCATTTAATTTTTGTATTAAATTTTGCATTCACTTTACACAGAAGAAGTTTGAATTATACTGGTATACTATTTATTCAATAATTTTAACAATGGGGAGAATGTATTTGATTATGTTTGAAAACAATATGGATTTTAATGTTGTTTTATTCAGGTGTGAAACAGTTAAAAAGTTAATTTGTTTATTAATTAATTGATGACTTATCAGTATATAAGGAATATTTGATTGTTTAATTGTATTTTCTGATGTTCTGGTTGTACAGGACGAAAACACAGTGTTTAGTGTTGGTGCGTTAAAATAACAGCAACAGGCAGTAACAATGAACAACCATTTGGAAACAGTCTGCTTTGACACTAGTTGTCCTTCTGGTCTTTAAAAGAAATGGACAACAGATCAGAATTTCAGTGACTTTTGAAGCCGTGGTTCCTACTCTCCTTGAAGTGCTTTACTTTTTGTTTTCCTGATGCTAAACAGTGCTTCAGTACCCAATTTTTCTTAGAAAGGGAGGCTTACACATTTTTTCCCTATTGGCTAAGTGGCACTAAAAACACAAGCAGGGAAACAACCTCAGTGTACAGCTCTGTAGATTAAATCTGTGACACAGTTGATGCAGACTACACGTGTGTGTGTGTGTGTGTGTGTGTGTGTGTGTGTGTGTGTGTGTGTGTGTGTGTGTGTGTGTGTGTATATATATATATACATACACACACATTTACATGTGTACATGTTTACACACAAGACTCTAGAGTCCACCCACTTTCCAAAAAGTCACTGAAGAATCTAAGCCCATAGTAGAATGTTCCTCGACTCTGCCTGGAATTGACTTGCTACGGAGGGAACAGCAACAGGCAGTAACATTGAACAACCATTTGGAAACAGTCTGCTTTGACACTAGTTGTCCTTCTTGTCTTTAAAAGAAATGAACAGATCAGAATTTCTAAAGGTTTTACTTCTGTCAAGATAGTATCCATGCTTTCTGTGGACATCTGGGGTATCTGTATGTAGAATCTTTTCTCCCTCATTTTTAGGTTTACGAAAGAAGACAGGGATATAAATAGCTCAACTCTAAGTAATCTTGGATATTACTTTAGGCACAAATGAAAAAATTAGTTCTCAAAGTAACCTTATCTTTGTGGAAAATGAGAAAGTTTACACATCGTAAGATCTTGCAACTCAGACACTCTTACTGCAGAAGTCAGAACAATCGGCAACACTGTTTTCATGTTAAAAACCTCAAATCAACCTGGATAGCTGTTTCAAATGGAGTAGGTGTTAATTTGTCAAAATCAAAATTAAGATCCCATGGAAGTGCTACTTGTTTTCTAGGCTGAATGGTATATACAGAACCTCCTTTCAAAATCATTTTCAAATGGAAATGCATTTGAAAAAGGGAGATTCATAGGCAGATGCGCTGAAATGGCGGACAAATGAACCTTTACAGAGGTGTGAGAAAGGCCACAGGATAAATACTCATACATATATTGTAGAACCTGAAAAATACTAGCCTTAAAAGGGTTTTTGTTCTTAGTATGGAACTTTCATTCGCAAATATATGATTTTCTAGTAAAAGGTTTCTTTGCGTCCATTAAAACCTGTTGCACATCTTCAGAAAATAGCTACTTAAAATATTAAAACTATTCAGGCATGTTAGTTGGAGTTGAACAACCCCTGTCTTGTGCGAGTATGCCTAGTTTGTGAGGAAGTCTGTGGTAATTGCCCTTGGCCATTTCCAAGAGAAGGGATAAAAAAAAAGTTATGTACTCACGATAACGTTCTATCTGAATTGTTGCTCTTCATTTGTCTTCAACCTGTGGGTATAGGCACCGACATCAGTGCCGAGCCATCCATATCCAAGCTACGGGGCCAAAGCAGAGCTCCTCCCCTACCCATAATGGCCCTCTCATCCTCACTACCTCAGATGGAGTTTGTCTGAAAGACAAGCACCTGCTCAAGATAACAGAGACATCACTACTACCACACACCCCACCCCAAAAAGAGATCAGAGAGAAAAAGGGTGGAAGGCTCCCTCTGCCAGATTGATTGACTAAGGAAGGGGAAGGAGGGAGGAAAGGCTGAAGACAAATGAAGAGCAACAATTCAGATGGAATGTTATGGTGAGTACATAACTTATCTGAAATTGTTGTCTTCATTTGATTTTCAACTTGTGGGTCAGGGTCCTCAGCTACTTGTACCCTGGGAGGCCCTACAGAAGGATATTTTGGAGCACGGTAGAACCAAAGGAGGCTCTGTTCCAGTATAAAATATCCAATTTGTAGTGGGATATGAAGGTGCGAGACCTAGCCCATGTAGCCGCAGCGCATATCTCATCTACTGGTCCTTTGGATGAAAAAGCTGATGAAGTAGAGACTGCTCTGGTAGAATGTGCTTTTACTGAGGAAGGAAGAGAAACATCATACTTGTCATACATAAGTATCACATTTAGCAATCTAGTTGGCGATGGTTACATTGGAGACAGAAGATCCCAATCTGGCTTTAGAATACGAGACAAACAATTGATTGGACTTTATGAAAGTTTTGGTTCTATCTAGATAGAAACAGAGCTGCCTGTGTACGTCAAGCATATGCAATGGATATTCCCCCTTTGTTCTGGAACTCTGGAAAGAAAACGGGAAGGTGAATGATCTGATTAATATTCATTTAAGAAGCAACCTTGGGCATGAAGGAGGGTTTGGTCTAAATGCGGTCCTTATGGAATATGAGGTATGGAGGCTGAATGCAGAGAGCTTGCAACTCTGAAACCCTCTTAGATGAGGTCAGGGCCACTAGTAAAGCAGTCTTCAGAGACAGATACTGTAGATCCACCTTTGCAGATGGTTCAAAGGTTGATGACACCAGCGCTTGTAGCACAAAAGTTAGGTCCCGAGGGGGAGTAGGATCCTTAACTGGTGGCCATAAGAGGAATGTACCTTTCAGAAAGGATTTGCATAATATAGAAGCAGCTAAAGAGGAGTCCTTAAGTCCTACATGGTAATGGGAAATGCCAGTAAGAAGGACTTTAACTGTAGAGAAACTGGCACCTAGGTTGAAGATACAGGCCAGGAACTCCAAGACCAAAGGTATCGAGGCAGTAAAGGGATTTATACAATGCTGGGACAACCAAATGGAAAACTTCTTCCACTTGCTAGCATAAATCTTTTCAGTAGATGACTTGTGTGTGGAAAGCAAAATGTGCTTCACGGGACAGGAAAGCCTGGGAACTCTAACCATCATTGGAAAAGCAGAAGCCAAGCCATGAGCTTCAGGCTTTTCAAATCCGGATGATAACTGCCCTCCGGACTGGATATTAGATCTAGACAAGGATCCAGAATCCAGGGAGAGCAGACACTGAGACCAGAGGAGTGGAAACTAAACCTGATGAGGCCAGAAAGGAGCAATAAGGATCCCTCGACACTTTCACCTTTTTGACTTCTGAAGAACTTTTGACATGAGAGAAAGAGGAGGGTAAGCATACAGCAGACTGGGAGGGGGGCAAGCATAAACTACAGCATCTCTGGGAAGTCCTCCTTTGGAGGGAATTAGGGCAAAGAACTTGCTGCACTTGGCATTGGAAGGAGAGGCAAAGAGATCGCTGCAAGGTTGACCCCATTTCTGGAAGGTCATGTCCACCACTGACCGTTTCAGAGATCATTCGTGAGGAGAGAGTATGGTCCTGCTGAGTTTGTCTGCTAAGATGTTGCAGCGCCCCAGAAAGTACAGTTGTGTACACTTACCATAAATGTAGATGTTCGAGTGTATTCACTGTTGCAGTTGCATTACATTTGGGTAATCTGCTGGCAGGATGCCCTCAGTTGGCCTGAATTCCAAAGTCTTGGGTCCTGCGTCAGTTGCGGTCTTCTCTTGCATGACGTCAGGTCATCATGGGTATAAAACATGCAGCAGACGCCATTTTCTTTAGTTTTTCTTGCCCCTGATGTCAGGTGCCCCCAAAAAGGTAGCAATATTCTAAATATATATATATATATATATATATATATATATATATATATATATATATATATACATATACATATACACACACACATACACACACACACACACACACACACACACACACACACACACACACACATATACATGCATCAATATAAACTTTACCTTCATCTGCAAGCAAATACACTACATAGGTTGTAGGAGATAGAGAAGGAAAGATAAACTGTAGAAAAACAGGGGATGGCGGGAGGGTAACCTGGACTGTAACAGTGAATACACTCGTACATCTACATTTATGGTAAGTGCACACAACTGTATTATGTTCTTCGTGTTTCACTGTTGCAGTCATTACATTTGGGTAGAATCCCAAAGCTATGCTTGGAAGGCTGGAGCTAAACAGCATTAGGTGAGGCTATAAGGCCCTGCAGCACTGCAGTGGCAAAGCCTGCCCTGGACTTAGAGTAGAGAGGCAAATTGTAATGCTTTGTAAAGGTGTGAACAGAACTCCAAGTAGCAGCCTCTAGAATGTCCTTGGTTGGTACTCCTCTGAGAAAGGCTGCTGAAGTAGCTGCAGCCCTGGTGGAGTGAGACCGGCACAGATTTGCCATGGTGTAAGTAGCAGAAATGGATGCAATGGCTTATCCACTTTGAAATTGTCTGCTTTCAAATAGCCTTTCCTTCTGATCCTGCAGCATATGACACTAGTAATTGCTCAGTTTTTCTTAGAGCTTTAGTCCTGCTCAAGTAGAATCTTAGCTGTCTGTGTACGTCCAAGGAATGCAGAATTCTCTCCCCTTTGTTCTGCGGATTTGGATAAAAAGTTGGCAGATTAATTGTTTGGTTAAGAGCCACACTGGAAACTACCTTAGGCACAAAAGTAGGATTTGTCCTCCGAGACACCCTGTCTGAGTAAAATATGATAAAAAGGCTCTACAGCCATGAGGGCCTGTAGCTCTGAAACTCTCCTTGCTGAAGTAATTGCTAGTAGCAGAGCTGTCTTCCATGATAAGAACTTTATATCAGTGGTAGCAGCTGGTTCAAATGGAGGCTGGGTGAGCTTTTCCAACACATAATTAAGGTCCCATGCAGGTAATGGTGACCTTCTAGGAGGCCTTAAATGTTTGGCTCCTCTATGATACTGCTTTAGTAAAGGATGAGAAAAGATTGGTGGCTCAGTACTGTAATGAGCCGAAATGGCAGAGGCATGGATTTTGATTGATGAAAAAGATAGGCCTTTGTCAAGCATCTCAGTTAAGTATTGTAATATCTGAGGAATATGCGGTTCTGCTGTATCAGTTCCTTGTGCTTGATTCCAAGCACAGAATCTCTTAAATTTGTCAGCATAAGATTTTCTAGTACTAGGCCTTCCAAAATGACATCCATCACAGCTTTACTGAGAGGTGTCGTCTGTATTATTACAGGATTAGCCATGCTGCCAGGTTCAGGGTCTGTAGTTGATTGTGCAGGATCTGATTGTTTGGCTGGGACAGTTTTTGTGGTTTTTGAGGCAAGGTACAAGCTGGGTATTGAGACAAGTTCCTTAGGATTGGGTACCAGTATTGGCGGGGCCAGTCCAGGGCAATTAATATCACATTTGGCCTCTCGTCTGACTTTTAGGAGGACCTTGGGTAGAAGAGGCAGAGGAGGAAAGGCGTAAACTGATAGGTTTTTCCAACTGAAGGATAGGTTTTTCCAACTGAAGGATAGGACGTCTACTTTCCATGCTTGTCTATAAGTCTTTGTGCAGAATCTTTTCAGTTGATAATTTTGAGGAGAGGCAAACAGGTCTATGTCTGGGCTCCCCCATTTCTCTGCTATCATGCTGAAGACTTGTGGATTTAGTTTCCATTCGTGCAGATCCATAAGGTTTCTGCTTAAAATCGTCTGCCAGAGTGTTCTGTTTTCCTGGCAGGAATTGAGCTTGAAGATTTATTTGGTAGGTCAAAGCTGTGTTCCACAGTGCCATGGCTAATCTGCAAAGGGGGTATGAGTGTGTGCTCCCTTGCTTGTTTATATACCACATGACTGTGGTGTTGTCAGTCTTCATCGGTAGTTGTCCTGGATGAAGTAAGTCTTTGAAGGCTGTTAGGGTATTTTGAACAGCTAGCATCTCTTTCTGGTTGATATGTAGATGCATTTGATTTGGTACCCATATGCCTTGAATGCATCTTCCTACCATATGGGCCCCTCAGGCATAATCTGATGCATCTGCTGTTAAGGTTTGTCTGGCAGGGGGTAGAGTGAAGGGCCGTCCCATGTTTTGGTGACAGGCCTTTGCCCACCATAGAAACTCATGTTGCAGGCAGGGGATGAGAGGAATCATTGTTTCCAGACTGTGTGAATGTTGACTCCATAAACTTTTCAGGTACCATTGAAGTTTCCTCATATGCAGTCTTGCATACGGAATTAGTAGGATGCAGGATGCCATGAAGCCCAGAGCCTGCAGAATTCGTCTTGCAGAAGACTGGGTTTTTGTTGCCATCAGTTTGAAGTAAGTAGTCAGTTAATTTGTTTGTCTGGCGTGAGGTAAGCCATCTGGGCAGTTGTATTCAAGCTTGCACACAGGAATGTTATCTTTTGAGAGGGTATCAGTTGTGATTTATTTTCGTTTATTGTGTACCCTAGGCATGTTAGAAGCCTTTTCACAAACGCCAGGTGTCGTAGAAGAGTGCCCTTGCTCTCTGCTTGAATGAGACAGTCGTCCAAGTAAGGATATATTTGAATACTTCTTTGTCTGCAAAATGCAATTACTGGTGCTAGGCTCTTTGTAAAGACCCTGGGCGCAGTAGATAAGCCAAAAGGCAGTGCAAAGAATTGGTAATGCATTAAGCCAGCCTTGAATCTGAGGTATCTTTTGCACGACTGTCTTATTGGGACATGCAGGTATTCCTCTTTTAGGTCTAAAGTCACCAGCCAAGCATTCTTGTCCAGCATGGGCAGAAGCTGTTGCAAAGTGAGCATTTTGAATTTTGGAATGTCCAGGTATGTGTTCAAAATCGATAAATGCAGTATTGGCCGCAAGGCCTTGTCCTTTTTTGGTACCAAGAACAGTCTTGAGTAAAAACCTTGTCCTTTTTCTGGTTCAGGTATTGTCTGAATGGCCCTCATATTCATGAGGGACGTAACCTGTTTCTGTGCCTCTGCCCATTGTTTTTTTGGCAGGTCTGGCCAACCATTTGTCATTGGCAGTGTGTGGAAATGGAATCTGTATCCCTGTGATACGATGTTTAGTACCCACTTGTCCTGGGTTATTAACTGCCAATTTTGAGAAAAAAGTGCTAATTTTTCTCCTATGGGTGCTGCCAAAAGATAAGTGCTTGGTGTAGGCAGAGGGAAGTCATTGGGATTGCTTTCTGTAGGTTTGCGCTTTATCTCCTCCAGATTTGGAGGAGGATGCGCCCCACTGCTTTGACCTGTAGGAGTCTTGAGCCTGGTACCTGGAACCCTTAGGGCATCTGGATTTGCCCCTTTGAGCTCTGTCTGACACAGGAAAGGACCATTTTTTGTAGGCCAGTGTCTACTGAATCTAGGTGGCTGCACTTGTAAGAAATCTTTAACAGTTTGCATAGACTTAGCTTTGTCTTCCATTTTCTTTAAAACCTCTTCTGCCTTAATACCAAACAGAGAATCATGCTATAAAAGGTGCATCTAGCAATTTAGCTTTAACATGATCAGGCAAATTTTATTCCTTTAACTAGGCATGCCTCCTTAAGCATATGAAATTGACAGTTTAAGGCCCTGATTGCCAAGGTTGCAGATGTTTAAACCTTTTTTCCCCCATCTGTCCAGTGCCCTTGAATCTCTGTCGGAGGGGGAAGGGTTTTTTGCTGTTGAGGCCTTAACTCCATTTGGACCCTGTGAAATAGTTTCAGGATTAGCAGCAGGGTTTCTAAATAAAAATTTATGAGAGTCTGGGACACTAATACCTGTCAGGCTTACTGGGAGCCGGAGGTAGAGAGTCAGGGTTCAGGCTTGACTCCGAAAACACATCATCCACAATGTCTAACACAGGGGGAATGGCTAAAGGCTTGTGCTGAGGGAGAAGGAAATCCTTGAGCCTCTGTTTTGATTCTGAGAAGTCTTGACTCTCCCAGAGAAAATGCTCCTGCAAAGTATGCAAGGCTTCTCCAAATGAATAACCCTCAGGAGGAGAAGCAGATGGAATAGACTCCTCAGTATCAGAATCCTCATAGGGAGGTAAAGATAATTCCTGATCAGAAGAGGAATCAGAAGAAATAGAAACCTGATGTGAATATTCAGTCAGTGTCTTGCCTAGGCCTCTTATCTGGAGGGGGATGGGTACCCCTGATCAAGGTAATAAGGTCTTCAGCCATTTTGATCATCTGTTTTTTTTTGGGCATAGAGGCCTGTGCATGTGGCTCAGGCATCGGTCTTTTAGTTTTAGAAGGTGTCTTTGCCTTTGGTTTTGCAGCTTTCGTCGGTTTGATATAAAAATGTTGAGGTCTGAATACACCCTCAGAAGCTGGTGTCTGCTCAGCGGCTCTGGACCTATCCGAGGGAGATACATCCGTCAGTCCAATACCTTGAGTATCTTGCGGTATGCCGGACTCCACAAGGGTGTCGGTAGAGGCCTGCGACTCGAAGGTAGCAGGTGTCAGGGGCTGCGAAAGCGCCTCACCGAGTACCGGCGAACCAGCGTCTGGCTTAGGAGAAGCTTCGTCATCAGTTTTGGATCTCGACTGCCTTTCTCTGTCCTTTTCTTTGCATTTGTTATATACTCTAGTAGTCGGATTAATATCCGACGACATTTCTGGGTAGTTAAATCTGTTTCCAAAATACTTAGATGCAAAAATATACAGACTCTCAGTAGTGCATTGGTTAAATCTAGCACAAAACTGACAGCCAGGCACGTTGTGATCAGGGCCTAGGCAAGGAATACAGTATAAATGGAAATCCTTATGAGGTATTTGCTTCTCACAAGTAATACAATTATTAACTTTTTCTGACATCGGTAAAAAGCAAGAAAAAAAGTTTCCCCAACGGGGTACTTAGCTTTATTGAAGACTTCGGTTCTGAAACTCAAACGTGAATATTTCAGTAGTTGGCCGACCGGCACTTGCGAACTGCTTCTGCTTCGGGCACTGCGCGGCAAGAAAGACTAAAGAAAATGGCGTTGGCTGCATGTTTTACACCCCTGACGGTCTGACGTCATGGAAGAGAAGACAGCAACCGACGCAGGACCCAAGACTTTGGAATTCAGGCCGACTGAGGCAACCTGCCAGCAGATCACCAAAATGTAATGACTGCAACAGTGAAACATGAAGAACCTTGTGCATTGCAATAAGAAAGCGGTCAGAGAAAAATCACCCATTCCCACAATTTCATGGCATCTCGACACAGGGAATATGATCTGGTTCCTCCCTGTTTGTTGATATACCAGACCACTGACATGTTGTCTGTCTGTATCGTAATCGTTCCTTGGGGGAGAAAAGAATGAAGTGCCTGGAACGCCTGAAGCACTGCCCTCATCGTTCCTTGGGGGAGAAAAGAATGAAGTGCCTGCAATGCCAGAAGCACTGCCCTCATCTCCAGAATGTTGATGTGCAAGCTGGTCTCTAATGTTGACCATGTCTGTTGAACAGTCCGTCCCAGCCAATCTCCCATCCAGCTGAGCCAGGAGGCATCCATGGTGACTGTGGCTACAGGAGCGGGAGCCAAGAAGGGGTGACCTTCTGTCAAGGTCTGAGAATCTAGCCATCACAGAAGGGATGATTAGCATGTTTTGGACAGGCGAATGGGACAAGACAGAGGTTTGTCCAGAAGAGACCACTGTACAGCTAGGCCCCACTGATTGATAAGCATGTGCAGTCTTGCAAGGGGTAGAATAAAAATGGTTGCTGCCATGGACCCTAGGGCTTGCAGAAGGAAGAGAAGCTTCAAGAAAGACACAAACATGGAGATGAAAAGAGTAAATCCTGTCGCTGGTGAGGACGAGCTTGCACAGAGAAGTGTTTAACTGTGCTCTGATAAATTCCAGAGAATGCAAAGGTTCCAACTTGGATTTTGGAAAGTTTATCATGATGCCGAAGGTCGAAGCTGACTGAAGAAACTGGTCTCTGGCTAGAAGAAGGTGATGCCTAGTGGGTGCAACTAGGAGCCAGACGTCCAGGTAGGGAAAAACCTGTATTCCCTGCAGTCTGAGATAATGCTGCAAGTACTGCTACCACTTTGGTGAACATCCTGGGGGCTGTGGAGAGACCAAAAGGGAGTACCCTGAACTGAAAATGCCTGGCTCCTGACCGGAAGTGTAGGAACCTTCTGTGGTGCTTGTCCATCTTTATGTGGTAATAAGTCTTGGAGGTCCACCAAGCACATCCAGAAGTCCTTCTACAGGTAGGGAAGGATGGACTGCATGGTAACCATCTGGAACTTCGTCTTGGCGACAAACTTGTTTAGACGGGTCAAGTCCAATATGGGTCTGTGTCCCCCAGTCTTTTTGGGCACCAAAAAGAACCCCGAGTAGACACCTGATCCAGATTGTTCTGGGGAGTCAGGCTGGATGACCTGCTTGGAGATTTCTAGATTGGCTGCCTCCCTGTGTGCGGGGGGGGACAAAGGAAGGGGATTGAATAACCCCTGGATATCATTCTCAGTATCCATCTATCTGTTGTGATGGCTTCCCAGGCTGATGGGTATAAGGAAATATGACCTCCGACTGCCACCAGGGCGGAGCAGTCGGGCAACACTTCAGGGTCACTGGAAGGGTTTGTCCAGGCGAGAGTCCCGAGACCCTTGGTCTCTTGAAGCCCTTCTGCCTCTAGGGCAGCATCTGAATGTGTCATTTCCTGATCTGCCTCTAGGGGAAGAGTCTGCCGGTGCACCCTGGTGGAAAGCTCTGGACTTCTGGAACCACAACTTCTTACGGACTCTCTGATACCAGGAGCAGGATCGCCGAGGAGTAGAGAAGCACGGACTCTCTGATACCAGGAGCAGGATCGCCGAGGAGTAGAGAAGCGGATCCTGATGGCAGACAGGGTCTTGCCATCCTTCTCACACTGGGCCAGTCTCTCCTTCAAGGATGGGCCAAACAAGGTTTACCCATCAAAGGGGGCTTTAATGAAGGATGCCTTAAAGGGCTCAGAGAAGTTACAGAGCCTCATCCAGGCGTGACACCTAGTAGCGATGCCTGAACCGGATACTCTAGATGTGCCTTCAGTGGCATAGGAAAGGAGCCTCATAGAGGTGTTAGAGAGCCTTAAGAGTAGCCAGCCTGGAGGAGAAAAACTTCTCAGCAGAAGCAGATACCTCTGAGTGATCACTGCAGGATGGTAATATGTGCCATATAATTCAGTGCCATCAAAAGAGAAGGTCACTGAAGTGTAAACAAGCTTCCCCAACCCTATTGCTCTCGAATCCCTGTTGGATGGATGGACAGAGGTGCTCTCTTAAGCGAGCTTTTTGGTGGCAGCTACAACCATCAAGGCATTAACAGGGACACTCTTCTGCCAGAACAGTCTATCCTGAGGGCTGCTTAACACTTTGTCAGGGCACTTGGGTGCTGGTTCCACCATGTCCGGTTCCTTCCACAGACCCGTCCGGCGTGGGCTTTTGGGAGGACTACCCACCTTTCTGTTGCAGAATTTTCATGATGTCTCCAAAGGAGATATCATCAGCTGGAGATCTGGGGGAGCCCTCCCCCTCCACCCAGTCGGTGTCTTTGGTGACGGACTCAAGAGTAGAGACAAGGTGCCTCCTCTTGCACACGTACTTCCAGTGGACTTCCTTGTTGAGAGATTCCGGGGAAGAACTGGAAGCCTGGGGCCCTACACGGCGGGTTGGGGCAGACGTCCCTGAAGTGGAGGAGTGGAAACGCAGAGCTCAGATTTCAGCTGAGGTAAGAAAGGATCTGGAGGGAGTGGCATTGAGGATCTCGACAGAGGTTGACTGAATCCTCTCCACCATGTCGAATGCTGACAGAACAGAAGACCTGTGCCGAAAGCATCGGTGCAGAGGTGCTTGATGCCACCGGAACCAATATCTCAACCCCCATCTGTGCTGATGGCAGAGTTGGTGCTTAGCTGCTCAATGCCGAATCTCCGAGGGGAAGGAATGGCACCGAAAACTTGGATGCCGACGTCAACCCCTTGGACCCACCACCGAGAGGACTACGGCATCAAAGTGAAAGCAGCAGAGGAACTCAAGGCTGTGGATGGTGAAGAAACCAAAAATGTCGATATCGGCACCTAGACACCAGATGTTCCGATATCCACCAGCCCTAGAGCCATGGGGCTCAGGAAAGGAGGATGCCCAGCAAAGACCTACGGTGGACCCACTGCTCCCGAAGGGGAGGAGGCAGAAAAGACCCCCAACTGGATCTGGGCCTGGAGAAATTGTCTCAGACAGTCCACTTCTCTCTGACAAACTCCAGGACAATCTGGCAGAGGAAGCCATCTACTTGGGCCTGGAAGAATACCTGGGCGAGGCCAATGGAATTTCGGGAAGTTCAGAAGAAAACCTTGGCAGAGGTGAAGACAGCCTGGGCCTAGCCTTGGGGGAAGATTCCCCAGTAGACAGGGAAGGATCTGGCAATTTCCACTTTTCCAGAGGTGTGTCCCTCCTTCTAGGCTTTCTCTCTCTTGGCCATCTTCTCCTCTTCCCTTCTTTTCACATCACTTGACTTAGAGGGGTGTTGAGTCTCTAAGCCCACAGAAGCAGAACTGGGTAACATGCCTTTTAAAATAAAACCTGAGTCTTCTCTTTGTCAGATTTTTCAAGAGTAGAATAAAATAAAGCAGGTTAGAAAGAGTAACCTTATAGACCAAATAAGGATTTTTTTTTTTTTTACGCAAAGAACACGAGGGTAGGGTAAAGAAAAGAAATCTACAGAGAAACGAACAATACCTGAAACAAGACTATACTGGATTAGAAATTATTCAGAACCAAGGAGCTCAGTCGACCCGCTTGTCAAAAGGCAGCAAAAAAAGATCTGGAGTAGTGAGGGAGAGAGGAACATTGTGGGTAGGGGAGGAGCTCAGTTTTGGCACCGTAGATTGGATATGGCTGGCTTGGCACCGATGTCACTGCCTACACCCACAGGTTGAAGATCAAATGAAGAAAACAATTTCAGATCAACTGTTGCTTGGCAAGAATTGAGTCACCACAATGAGCTTTGAAGAGCCCTTCAGAATGAACCTGGATATTTGTGCAATGGTGGAAATCACTACAGAACATTCCCATCCAAAGAAATGACAGTGCATCTCTTTTCCAGATCTGCTTACAATGAGAATTTTGATAATTGCTTGTTGTGAATGGAGGCAACTAGATCCTAGATCCATCACAGATGAATTAAATCCTAAGGGCACCCTTTTACAATTTCCCTTCAGGAGGAATTTTTGATTCTGCTCGTGTCTGCTACAATGTTTTGCTGTGATGAGATGCAAGACACCTGTAGAATGAGATTGTGAAAAAGTGCTACATGGCTAATCTGTACAATGTGAAAGATCTTGAACTTCTTTGTTTATGTACCACTTCACTGTGTTTGTAATCTCTTCTAGATATCCTGGGGATGACAGTTCACTGAGAGAGTACAATATATTCATAACTGCCAACATTGCACATGTGTGTTTTGGTCTTTTTTTTTTTTTTTTTTAAATACCCTACACTTTTACTCTCAAAGATACAGCTCCCCAAGCAAAGTCTGAGGCATTGGTTGTTACAGACTGTGTTTGAGTTGGAAGGGATAAAAAAAAAAAATGGTCTCTCCACCAAAACAGACCCCTTTTTACAAATCCCAAAACTGAAATTTCAGTCATCATGTTGGGCTAATACAGACTAAGTACTATAGAACCTTCCTCATGTGGAGTCTGACTAAAAGAATCATCAGAATCATAGATGCCATGAACCCTAGTATACGGAGAAAAACATACGTTGTGTACTCACCATAATGTTCCATGTGACTTGTTCATCTCGCCTTCATTCTTACTGATGGGTTCGGAGCCCATCCTTGGCTCCGACTCTGCCAACTGCAAAAGCTTGAGGTCTTCAACCAGCTCAAGCTCAACTCCTTATCCCATGATGCACCTTGATCTTCCCTCAGATCCTGTTTGTTGCCAACTGGCTACCTATGACTATTAATATGCCATCCTAAGAACTGGATAAGAGACAATACACCATAAATAAAAGAAGTTTCGGACCTCAAGTAGACTGGATGGGGGTTGGAGGGTGGGACGTAAGAATGAAGCTGAGATGAACAACTCACATGGAATGTTATGATGAAGACATAACTTCTTTATGTGAAGTTGTTCTATCTCGCTGTTCATGCTTACTGATGGGTAGTGTCCCAAGCACCATCTTTCTCGGGTGGCTCACGGGAGAATGTTCTTCAGAACAGTGGAACCAAAGGAAGCCCTGTCCCTGGAGGCCTTGTCTACTTTGTAATGAGTGATGAAGGTATGAGGCCTTGACCCGGTAAGCTGCTGCACAAATAGTATCTAATGGTAACTTAGCTCTAGTAGAGGGGCCTTTATTTTTTGTTGTAATGGAGCATTCATTGAACTTAAATGAAAGAAATACAATCTGATAACCATCTTGACAAGGTGACCCTTTTTTGATTCCGAAAAGGAAAGAGCTGTTCTGTTTTTCTGAACTGTTTGGTCCTGTCCAAATAAAATTGGAGTTGCCTATGAACATCAAGTTTGTGCAGCATGTGTTCCATCTTATTTGTGTCTTTAGGGAAGAAAGTGGGCAATTCAACAGATTGGTTGAGATTTGTCTCTGAACAAAATTTGGGTAGAAATGATGGATTAGTTCTGAGTGAGACTCTGTCATTATGAAAAATCAGATAAGGAGGTTTGATGGTCAAAGCCTGTAACCCAGAAATCCTCCAAGCAGAAGTGATGACTATTAAAAATATGGTCTTCCATGAGAGATATTTCA
Source organism: Protopterus annectens (assembly GCF_019279795.1). Lineage (NCBI taxonomy): Eukaryota > Metazoa > Chordata > Ceratodontiformes > Protopteridae > Protopterus > Protopterus annectens. The sequence continues at coordinate 491,462,678 of NC_056731.1, forward strand.
AATCATAGGATGAGGCTGGTTTGAGAGGAGGTAATATAATTAGGGAATGAACAAAATTTAGATTCCATGGCATGGCTAGAGTTTTGACAGGTGGTCTCAAATGAATAGTACCCTTGAGAAAGGCTTTAGAGAGTCGATGTGACATGACATTAGAACCCTGGACACAAAGATGAAAGTTCGAGATTGCTGCTAATTGAACTAACGGTAGCTGCAGCAGCCCCCTCATTGAAAAGTTTAGTCAGAAACTCCAGAATGGATGAAATTGAAGCTAGGTACGATCAATATCATTCTGAGATGCCCATATAGAAAATCTCTTCCATTTGCTAAGATATAATTTTCTGGTAGATGATTTATGAGACTATGTTAAAAAATGTTGAGCCTCGGCTGAGAGGTTATGAATCCTGGCTATGTTTGGAATTGGAGCAGCCAAGCTGTCAGTTTGAGGGAGTGAAGAGAAGGATGAACAGCCCTAGATGAATGGGTCAGACAATCCAGGTCCAGGACCCAAGGTTCTTCCAACAGATGAGCCTGAAGGAAGGGAAAACAAATTTGATGAGGTCAGTAAGGGGCTATTAAGATTATGGCCCTTCCCAGAGTCTTTGCTTTCTGAAATATTTTGGGTATTAGAGGGAAAGGAGGAAAGGCATAAAGGAGACCCAGGGATAAATTGTGCACCAGTGCATCCCTTGGGGCATCCCCCGGCAGGGGGGATTAGGGCGAAGTAGCTGCTGCATTTCATGTTTGTTGGGGTTGTAAAGAGATCACAGCAAAGCTGGCCCTATCAGTGAAAAATCCTTTCCACTACTTGTTTCTTTAGGGACTCGTGAGGCAAAAGAATTGCCCTGCTTAGCTTGTCTGCTACCACATTGGATTTCCCTGGGATGTGCATTGCTATCAGAAAGCTCTGGGTGGAAATTGCCCACTGCCATACTCTCAGGGCCTCTCGACACAGGGGATAAGATTTGGTTCCTCCTTGTTTGTTTATGTACCAGACCACTGACCGTGTCTGAATTGCAATTGTTCCCAGAGGGAGAGAGTCTTGAAAGGACTGCAACGCTAGGAGTACCACACTCCTCTCCAGGACACTGATATGCAGATGAGCCTCATGCTTCTTCCACGTGCCTTGGGGCTGTTCGTCCTTGGTAATGACCCCCCCATCAAGGAAGCATCCGTGGTCACCGTGGCTATAGGGGTGGGTAAAACAAATGGATGGCCTAGAGAGATGCTTGTTGGAATGTCAGCCACCACTGAAGGTCCTTCTTGTACATATTCATTACTATGATTTGGTGTGGCATTGGAAGTTCCTGAAAGGACCATTGAGAGAACAGGACCCACTGTAGTACTTGCATGTGCATCGGACCCAGAGGAATAGCAATGATCGCTGCCACCATCGTTCCTAGCAATTTGAGTACCATTGAGACTGGGGCTTCTGTCTTTGGAAGCAGGTCTAGGATTTGTTTTCATAAAAGACAAACTCTTTCTGGAGGAAGGATTAACGTCATTGTGACTGTATTTAGTTCTGCTCCTATAAAAACGGTCTGTTGCGATGGCAACAAGGCAGATTTTTCTGAGTTTATGGTAATCCCCAATTGATTGCAGAGATTTAAAGTTGTGCCTCTTGCATGTATGAGTTGATGCCTGGTGGTGGCAGTGAGGAGCCAGTTGTGTAGGTATGGAAACACCTGGAATCCCAAACGTCTCAGGTGAGCCGTGACTACTGCCATGCATTTGGTGAACACTGGGGGCTGTAATGAGACCAAAGGGCAGAGCACGAAATTGATAATAACTGGCTTCCAGCCAAAAGAGTAGATGATCTCTGGATGACCTGTCCATTTTTATGTGGTAGTACGTATCCTGGAGATCTATTTAGCACATCCAATTGTCTCCAGTCCCCCATTTTTTTGGAACTAAGAAACACCTTGAGTAAGTTCCAAATCCTCTTTGGTCTGCTGGGACTGGTTGGATGACTCTTTTTCCAGCAACCTTTGGACCTCTATGGTTGCTTGTTCCCTGTGACTGGGTGGAACGTCTGGGATTTTTTTCACAAGAGGGGGCGGTGTGGCAAAGGGAATTGAGTATCCTCTGGATATGATACTTTGTACCCAGCTGTCTTTTGTTATTTTTAGTTAGGTGTCTGGGTACAAAGAAAGACATCCCCTGACTGCCTCCAGAGATCGGGCCTCATCTCGGGAGCACTGACAGGGCTTCCCAAAGAACTGGTGTGTGTCACCCTGATGCTGCGGACCCCCCTCTGCCACGTGGACAGCATCTTCCATTATTTCCCCCTCCTCTGCCTCTTCCATTATTTCCCCCTCCTGGTAAGTGTTCCCTTTACTTTCTGTCCATAAAGGGACGAGCTGTCAAAAGGGGAATTAATAAAGGAAGACTTAAAGGGTTCCACAAAAGGAACATAGGCGCATCCAGGAACGTCTCCTAAGGGCAATTCCTGTACCCACTGCTCTGCTCTTTCCATCAGCTGCATAAGACACCAGATGCATGGAAGAGTTCACAATAGAATTAAGAGTAGAGAGCTGGGAAGTTACCTTGTCAAAAACCCCCAAAGCTACTGAACCCTGCAGGGTATCTCCTAGTTCCTTCAGGATATCCCTTTGTAACCTAGTGAAATGTGTGAGATAACTTTCTTGGGTGGCGTAAGCCAGGGAACCTTGTTGGCTAGGCTTACGTAGGCCCTTGGGACGATAGGTTCATAGGTAGGTACTATGCTAAGATAGTTCAGTGATTGAAGGACAAAAGCCGCTGAACTAAACATATGCTTCCCATACCCGTCCATGATCCTGGACTCTCTATTAGGAGGAAGAACAGTCACAGAAGTTTCTGATAGTTCCTTCTTGGTGGCCGCTGCCACCACCATGGCATCAACGGGCACTCCTTTAGTTAGAGAGATTTTGCCTTGAGGGCAAGTTATAAATTTATAACAGGTTCCATGGTAACCGGAGACTCCCATTCCCTCCGAGAGAGTAACTCAATCAACTCAAAGAGTGGAGACAACCAAGAGGTGGAGGGATGAGACACAAAAGCCTTCAGAAAGACAGACTCATCATCAGTAGGGTTAAGGGATTTCCAGCCACCCCTCTGTTTAAAAATTTCTAAGATCTCTGCGAATGAAATATCCTCTGAGGGGGACCATGTTGACTTTTCTGACTTATCTAAGTCAGTATCCAAAGTGACTGATTCCTGTGGGGAGTCCAGATGCCTCCTCTTGCAAAGTCTCTTTCCTGGGAACCTCTTCAGTGGGAGCTTCTGGAGAGGTCTCAGAAGAGCATGGCTCGCCCAATGGGGCTTCCTGAGACTAAGGGTCTCTACGCTTTAATGGAGCGTGTGTTGTAGAAATGGACACCGGTGCTTTAAGGGAAGGAGCTGCTAGTACTGATGGTATGATTGTCGGCATGGACAATACCCTTCTCATGGCCTCAACCGATGTGAGGAATCCCCTGGATCTGAGGATACAGTGGACTCTCCCAGCAGCAGAACAGAGGGCTCCGAGCCCCAGGTGGAGCCGAGCTCACTCGAGCCAAAGCCCCGAGAGGCAAAGTCAGAACCGACAAGTCGATACGACTATCCTCCCTAGACCCGACCAGCGAGCGTCAACTCCGAGATCCCTTGGTCAGCACCGAAGATATCAGGGCAGACAGGGCCAGCAAACCTAAGGTAGGTGTCAGCCCCGAGGGCTCCACTATCATCAGTTCTGAGCTCTCCTGCACCGAAACTTCGAGGCAGATCAGAGGAAATCCAGAAGACAATGGCGGAATTTGTGTCAGCTCCGATGTTGCAGGGGTCGGTGCCGATAAAAGTTTGGCAAGCGCCGGTATCTGCAAAAGTCTCTTCACCGCATGGTCCACATCCAAATCAGGAGTCTACCTGAAGCCAGAGAAGAATGTGTGGATGAAGCCACCAACTGTAAGATGGGGGATTTCAAAGTAGGAGATACCAGCTCCAATGTTGGGGACCGGCTCCTAACCAAAACAAGTCAGCTCTGTTGGCTGTGAAGCAGATGCTGAAGCTTTACTCAATCCTGTTTTTGGAGTCGATGTACTTTTCCTTGGCTCTGAAGAACTAGAAGACATGTTGGAGTGTTTGTCATGCTTATCTAGTGCCTCTTGGAAAGAGGAGTTTAAAAGACCTCTATCCATAAGTTTTCTTATTCTCTCATGCAACACTCTAGCACTAAAAGAGTGACATATTGAACAGCTTTCTTGTAAGTGTACCTCACCTAAACAATAAACACAGTCAGTAAAAAAAGCAGCCACTTATCCAAGTTATTTAAACTATCTAAATAACTAGCAAATTTCCAGGAATACACTAACAGAAAGGTTAACTACTATAAAAAAAGGAAACTTATTATTAAATTATCTAATTTAAGCTAACGAGTTTTTAAGAGAAAAAAAGTAATAACTTTCACTGGCCAGAGTTGGTGAACGCCTGATCAAGTTGCAACTGCAAACGAGATCTGAGGGAAGATCAAGGTGCATCATGGGATAAGGAGTTGGCCTCGAGTTGGTTGAAGACCTCAAGCTTTTGCAGTTGGCCGAGTTGGAGCCAAGGATCGGCTCCGAACCCATCAGTAAGAATGAACAGTGAGACAGAACAACTTCACATGTACAGTTGTGGAAGTAAATTTACCATAACAGTAGATGTGCAAATGATCACTACTGCAGTAGACTTGGCTATATGGGTTATAAATTGCATAGGATACAACAACCACCCAGCTTCAAAAGCTTCAGGGCACCTTCCATGCAGAGCAGGATGATGGTCAAATGGGGCCCTAAGCAGGGTAAAGGATAAGCCCCCCCGCAGCCACGCCAATATCCCGTTATTTGGCTACTTCTTCCAGTTACCATAACCACTGTTCAAACCTGTCAGTGTGCATACCATTTTCTTCTTTACTTCTACAACAGTTATAAATATATGGATTTAATTTAAAACTGTTATTCCAAATTTTATAGCACAACCACTGACAGCCATTTTCTAAACAAAACAATACAGTCTCACAATGAAAACAGACATTAATCTTCTCTGCCCTTGAAACTGGCATTCATTCAAAATCAGTGTGCAAAGCAGTCACAGCCCTTAAGGCCAAATACAACACCAAACATACTTGTCATAGGTGACTCTCAGACACACTGACGTCCCACTCACCAGGCTGAACAAGGAGAGAGTCACAGTAAGCTGCCTATCGGGCACTAGAATCCGCCACATAACACAAGCACTCGGGTCACTCCACAGCAAGTACAAATATGACACAGTCATTGTCCATGCTGGTGTGAATGACCTGAGATGTACCTCCCTGGACTACATGAAAAGAGACATAGAGGAGCTCTCTGATTATGTAGCCCAGGCAGGTATGACCCTGACCCTGAGCAGTATCCTTCCTTCACCAAGAATGATGCCACAACATAAAGACAAGATGATCAGCTTTAACAATTGGCTTAATTTCTGGTGTCATTCAAAGGGGATCCAGTGTCTGTCTGCCTGGGATGACATGCTTGACAAGTCACGCTGCTTCGCAAGGGACGGCTTGCACCTGTCACCCCTGGGATTCCGGATATTGGCTAAGGCTCTTGCCACCCCCATAGTGCCTTTTTTAGGCAAGGCTCAAATTCTAAACCTACCACCCTAGAAAAGAAAAATGGGAAGAAACTAAGGGTAATGCTGCTCAATGCCAGAAGTCTAAATCTCAAAATGCACGCTCTCAAGGCCCTTCTCAGTATGGAGAACATCGATGTCTGTGCTGTGACTGAAACCTGGTTCAAGGCTCCTGAGAGCACCCCGGCACTATCAGGTTTTACCTCATATCATGCGTTCTGGCCCCAAAACCCGGACCACACCACAAAAGGAGGGGGTGTATCCATATTCATCAAGGGTACCCACACCTCCAGGTTGGTGGCAACGCACGAAGCATCGGAAACCATCCAGGTGCAATTAACCATAGGCAAAACTGCTCTACAATTTATAGCATGCTACAGGCCACCCCTCTCAAACTCAGGAACCCCACACAGCCTTCCTGAAGACACTGGAGGGTATAAATGTATCTCCCAACACCATTATATTGGGTGACCAACTACCCGAATATAGACTGGGAACATTACTCAAGCCCCAACTTTCTAGCCCAAAGGTTCCTGGAGTTCATAAATTCAAATGCCATGGAACAACTAGTCACCGTTCCCACAAGAGGAGAAAATATACTAGATCTCATCATCACAAATATGGGGACAAAACGCTCCACACCGGAAGTATATCCCTCATTGGTGAGATCAGATCACAAACTTATCTCACTGGAAATCCACATCCCCCCCCCCCCCAAACAAAAAAGACCACAGTGAAGAACTTCTCTAAAGCAAACTTCACACTACTCAAGACTGGTGTGGTATCCTTCAAGGCCCTCGAGCCAGTGGAAACCACAACCCAAGCTGAGGAAGCCCTTACAAATGCCTTCTATGAACACCTCCAGGACTGCATGGATCAGGCAATCCCTAATAAAACCAAGACTCTTTCCACCAAGGGCAAACGTCCAGTCTGGTGGACCCCAGCCATAAACAAATTTTACAATAAGAGGAGAAAGCTGTTACATGATAGAGCAAAATCCATAATAGAGAAGACACCCTTGATCATTATTAGTAAAAAAATACGAGCACTCATAAAATCATCCAAGGCCAAATTTGAGAGAAAAATTGTAATAGATTCAAAAGACAATTATAAGGCCTTCTTCAGCTATGTTAGAAACCTGGGTGGAAACTCCCAGATATGCGCAGAATTAGTCCAAAATGATACAAAAATCACTGAACCCACAGACATTGCCAACATACTGGCAGACAGGTTCAGTGCAAACTTCACCCCCCTCTCCCCCCCAAAAGGAGAGATAACTATCCCAGCGGAGTGTGGCCTCCCAGACATCTCTAATGCGCAGGTGAAAGCTGCTCTCTCTAAAGCTAAAAACACAGCATCAATGGGACCGGATGGTGTCCCCAGCTGTGTGCTACATGAACTCAACGAGGAACTAAACCCGCATATAAGGCAGCTGTTTAATCTTAGCCTTACCACAGGATACGTGCCCAAGGAGTGGCGTACGGCAAATGTGATCCCACTCCACAAAGGCGGTACCTCTACGGACCCTGGAAATTACCACCCCATAAGCTTAACAAGCCTGGTCTGCAAAGCTATGGAGAGGATCATAATGGAACTCATAAACAAAGACATAGGGGACTTGCAGACATTGGACCCGACCCAATTTGGCTTTGTCAAGGGCAGATCATGCCTTTTGAACTTGGTCGACTTCTTCGAAACAGTCACCAAGGCCAGTGATGAGGGAAAGGCAGTCCATACAGCCTACCTTGACCTTGCAAAAGCTTTCGACACAATACCCCACTCGGGTATTATAGAGAAACTTACCAGCTTAAATATAAACCCATATGTCACAAGATGGGTTGCAAACTGGCTAAAGGACAGAACCCACAGGGTTAGAGTTGCTGGCGCCATGTCAGACTCCAAGCCGGTCACAAGTGGGGTCCCACAGGGCTCAGTCCTTGTCCCCCTGTTGTTCGGCATCTACTTCAGAAGTACAGGCAAACATAGGACTATGGCTGACAAAGTTTGCAGATGACTGCAAACTGGGCGCCACAGTGAAAAGTACATCGGACACAGATATCCTTCAGAGGGGTCTCACGGAAACTGATAACTGGTGCCAGAGCCATGGCCTGAAGTTAAATGCCAAAAAATGTATAGTCATACCCTTCGGGAAAAACAAGGTAACCCCAAGCTACCATATAGGTGGCAATCAGAAGAGGTTATCAGGGACCTGGGGACGCAGGTTGACAGTGGCCTTTCTTTTGACACTCACATTGCTAAAGTGGTTAGAAAGACCTTCTACATTGCCCACCTGATAATGAAGGGATTCACATCCAGATCAAGTGAGGTCATTGTTCCCCTGTACTCTTCACGTATCAGACCAATGATCGAGTACAATGCCCCATTCGGGATGTATCTCACCCGACACCTGCAGCAATTGGAGAGACCCCAAAAGTTCCTCACCAAAAGGATAAAGGGACTCCAAAATCTGTCATATGCTGCCAGACTGAAGAAACTCCAGCTCTATTCAGTCGCATACCACCTGCTCAGAGGTGACCTGTGCCTGACATACAAGGCCATGTCCAACCCAGAATTAATGGACATGCTCCACCTCAAAAAATCCAAATCTACCAGATCCACTAGAGCAAGCGACTTAAACTTTAGCATGGATATAAATAGGACATGCTGGAGGGATAGATTTGTCACCCAGAGACTCCCTATGCTGTGGAATAAAATCACAGTCCATGTGAGGCAGAGCACCTCGATGGCTCTGTTCAAGAGAAATCTTGACCGGTGGATGGGAGATCGTAGGTTTACCCCGGGAATCATCTCTGTCTCACTGCTGGACAGAGGCGCAACAAACTAATGGGCACAGTATTTTTTTAACATAAGGGGTGGCGTAAGCCGCAAAACTTTGGGCTAGGCTTATAAATGCCTTAGGGCAGATAGCTTAGTATAAACCTATGAACCTATGAACCATTGAAATGTCATTAAAACCCACATTCAAAGAAAAAGCATCTGGTCAATGGTAGATTAAGTCTACCTTTGGGCTGTTTTCAAAACATAGGCCCCTTGCACACATTTTTAGGGCCATGCATACATTTAATTGTTCTTTGATTCACCTTCCTGACTGTATTAAATTATACCCCTTGTATAATATAGCACCACTTTTTAGATCACGTTTTAAATTTGTAGTTTTGAACATTTGTCCAGTAAGCAATGAAACAAAATGTATGAACCAACAATGACAAAACTACTCATTTCAGAACATTTCAACTATAAAAGGCCACTCGAGCTTCTGTCATTACAATACACCAATATCAGTAAATATGCACAATATCTGCTGAAGTAAAAGTCATCTAAATAACTCCACATTAAAGAGATTTGTAACTAATAAAGAAGTTGCTGCTGGCACACAAATTTACATTTCATTCTTTCATGTACAAATTCAGTATCTGCTGCCCTTGGAGAATAAATTGCCTATGTTATATTAAAAAAATGGTAAGCTTTTAATACTGCAATGGGGAACGGCTGGCAAACTGACAGCAGTTTCTTATTCACTAGGCATCCTATCCAAAGGTGGGCACACTCAGGCACCCCATCCCCCCTTTAAAGGATACCACAGTATTAGCAATCCATCTACATGGTGTGAGGGTAGATTCCACAGCCTTCAGCACCAAAGGCAAGTATGGTATCTGTTGTGCTATTACCACTGCTTTCAAATTCTATAGCACAAACACTGATGGCTATTTGCTAAACAAAACAGATGCTCATTGAAGACAGACTTGGCATGAGCAACAGTAAACTTCTCTTCCCTTGAAACTGCAATGAAACTCAGTTCCTTAAAAAGACAACAAAACTCAAATTCCTTGATAATGCAACTAAACTCACATTCCTCGTATACGCACCACTAACTGAGCAGTCTGGTTGTTGGTATAGAGGATTCAGGCTCTCTCCCGGTGGCCAAGGTACAGAGTTTTAGCCTGAGCCACTTAATTTCACTAATATGTCAGCCAAACTAGGAGTCATTTTACATCACACACACACAGACACACACACAGACACACACACAGACACACACACAGACACACACACAGACACACACAGACACACACACACACACACACACACAGACACACACAGACACACACAGACACACACAGACACACACAGACACACACAGACACACACAGACACACACACACACACACACACACACCTCTTTTTCTATACACTTACCAAATGGAATTGTTCAACAGCAGTGGAGTTATTTTACATTCTGAATTCCATGCAAGCGTTAAGAGAAGGAAAAAGGAAAGGGTCTGCATGCATGTCATAATGCATGGAGAAAGGAAGGGAAAAGAGAAAGTTAAGTGTGAATGTATAAATGTAGAGCATGTCCTTAAAAAAAAAAAAATGCAAGTTTTTTTTTTTTTTTTTTTTTATTATTATAATAAAATGTAGCATCCCCTGGCTATCTGGCCACCAGGCCCCCCTCCCAGCCAGCGACAAGCCAGCAGACCCTATGCAACTGCCTAGGTTGCCTAGTGTTGGATCTGACTGTGTTTCCACGTGCCCAAACCATCAGTCGACTTGAGCTGAGTGGACTAAAGCTAGATTTGGGTGCAGAGCCCTTCAGAGCTTTCACGCCAAAAGAGAGAGGGAAGCAAAGCCTTGAAATTACAATGCTGGGAAAAACAAAAATAAATATTTATACCCTAGCATTAACAACACACCAAAAAACAAAGGGGAAGGAGGAACAGCTACTACAGCAATGATTATTCAAACCTGTATGGTTATGGTAACTTTATTTACACAACTAAAAAGAAGTTATGTACTCACCATAACGTTCCATGTGAGTTGTTCCATCTCTCCTTCATTCTTCACTGATGGGTTCAGAGCCAATCCTCGGCTCAGACACGGCCGACTAGCAAGCTCAAAGTTTTCCAGTAGCTCGAGACCCAACCCCTTATCCCACAATGCACTGCTGGAATTACCTCAGATCTTGTTTGCTGCATATCTTATAGAAGTACAATAATTATTCTGCCTAGGAATGTAGACACATTGAAAAACCAGGATGAGGACAGCCTCCAGGTCAACCGCCAGCCAGGAGGGTGAAGGAGGGAGGGACGTGAGAAAGATGGTGAGATGGAGCAACTCACATGGAACGTTATGGTGAGTACACAACTTCTTTATGTGAAGTTGTTCAATTTCGCCGTTCATTCTTCACTGATGGGTAGCATCCCTGGCACCCTGATCTTGGCTGGCTCACGGAAGTACACTCTTAGAACCGTAGAACCAAATGAAGTCCTGTCCCTGGAGACCTTATCCACTTTGTAATGAGTTATAAAAGTGTGAGGTTTAGACCATGTGGCTTCTGCACAGATGTTGTCCAAAGGTAATTTGGCTTGAAAGGCTGAAGAGGTAGAAACTGCTCTGGTTGAATGAGCCTTCACCTTACTAGACAAGGGCATGTTATGACAAGAATGTGTGTAGGTGATACAATCAGACAGCCATTTAGACAGGGTTGTTTTGGCAACTGGTTTACCTTTCCTGGCCTCAGAAAAAGACACAAAAAGCTGATCTGATTTCCTAATGTCTTTTGTTCTGTCCAAATAAAATCGAAGTTGTCTATGAGCATCGAGTTTATGCAACATATATTCCAATTTGTTGGTGCGATTAGGGAAGAAAATGGGCAACTCAATGATTACAGCCGAGTGACGTCTCCAGGCGTTTCTGCAGTTACACCCTACTGCTCCTCTAGGCGTCAAATATTGCCTGTTGATATTTGCATTAATAATTCCAAAACCATGTTACATACAAGGTATCGGAAAATGTTATCTTGAAGCATACATGAAAGCAAACACAACTGTATTGATATATGACCTCTGTCAATGGGTATTTGTTAAAAATGTAAGGTGATAACTTCAACTTTTAAATGTTGAAGCCACACCCACTAGGAGTTAAAGGTACACACTCAAAAGAGCTCCACTGAAGGGAATGAGTTAACCTCAGAACATACTTTAGGCAAAAAGGATGGAATTGTCCTGAGAGATACTCTATCAGCATGGAACACCATATAAGGGGGCTTGATGTATAGGGCATGGAGCTCTTGACACTCTCTGGGCTGAAGTGAGGACTACTAGGAAGACAGTTTTCCATGATAGAAATTTTAGTTCACAAGATGATGCAAGCTCAAAAGGAGGAAGAATGATGCGAGAACACACGGTTTAAAATTCGAATTCCAGGGAGAGTAAGGTGTCTTCACTGGAGGCCTCATGTGAAAAGAACCTTTTAGAAAAGCCTTAGACTAATGGTGAGCCATAATATTCAAACCATCAATTCCTAGATGGAAATTAGATATAGCGGCTAATTGTACTCGCACCGTAGCAGCCGCTGCTCCTTTGTTGAAGATTTCTGTCAAGAATTGTAAAATAGAAGACAATGGCACTTGACAAGGGTCAATGTTGTGGGAAGAAGCCCAAACGGAAAATCTTTTCCACTTACTACAATACAATTTTCTAGTGGAAGGTTTATGGGAAGCCAACAAAATTTGACTAGTGTCATGGGAAAGATTATAAAGCCTGGCTATGCGGGGAATTGTAGCAACCAAGCGGTTAGCTTCAGTGTCTGCAAGAATGGATGAAGATCCCCTGATGTGTCAACAATTCTGGAACTGGGTCCAGGATCCATGTGTCTTCCAGAATGTGATGGTAAAGAAACGGAAACCAAATCTGCCGAGGCCAATGAGGGGCTATAAGGATGATCATCCGTCCCAGCGACTTTGCTTTCTGTAAGAATTTGGGCATCAGGGGAATTAGTGAAAATGCATAGAGGAGACCCGGGGGCCAATTGTGGACAAGAGCATCCCTCGGGGAGTGACCTGGCGTGGGAATAGCTTCTGCATTTGTTGTTGATATGACTGGCAAACAGGTCGCAGGGGAGGTTGGCCCCATTTGCGGGAGATCCTGTCTGCAATCTCTTGTTTGAGGGACCATTCGTGAGGCAATAAAACTGCCCTGCTCAGTCTGTCCGCTATGACGTTGGATTTGCCTGGGATGTGCGTTGCTAACAGAAAGCACTGGGATGACACTGCCCACTGCCATACTCTGAGGGCTTCTCAGCAAAGGGGATAAGACTTGGTCCTGCTTTGCTTGTTCAGGTACCAGACCACTGACTGGTCTGTTTGTATTGCAATTGTCCCTAGAGGAAGAGAGTCCTGAAAGTAGAGCAACGCTAGAAGTACTGCTCTCATCTCCAGGACATTGATATGCAGATTTTATTCTTGATCTGTCCATGTGCCTTGGGCAGTCCTTACCTGAAAAAGCCCCCCCCCCCACCCTATCAGGGAAGCATCCGAAGTCACAGTGACAACTGAAGGGGGGAGCATGAAGGGACGTCCTATTGTGACATGAAGAGATGTCAACCACCACTGAAGATCCTCCTTGCAGGAATTCGTTATCAGGATCATATGACTCACTGGAAGTTTACTAAGACCATTGCGTGAATAGAAGCCATTGAAGGATTCTCATATGCATCCTTGCTAACAGGATTGCTAAAATTGCTGCTGCCATCAATCCTAGTACTTTCAATACCTCTGCAGCTGGTGCACTATTCTTTGACATCAGGGACATGATGTGTTGGCGAAGAATACAAATCCTTCCTGGTGGAAGACTAAGAGTGGTGGTTGACGTGTCTAATTCTGTCCCTATAAAACCGATATGCTGCAATGGCAACAAGGCAGAGTTTTCGAAGTTGACTGTAATGCTTAGCCGATCAAGAGTGTCAGAGTAGCCTCTCTCGCTTGAAGAAGTTGATGCCTGGTGGTGGAGGTAAGGAGCCAATTGTCCAAATACGGAAACACCTGGAATCCTAGACGCCTCAGGTGAGCTGTGACTACTGCCATGCACTTGGTGAACACTCTGGGGGCTGTAGTGAGACCAAATGGCAGAGCTCAGAATTGATAATGTTTGGCTTCCAGCTGGAAGCGCAGGTGATCTCTGGATGGCCTGGCCATATTTATGTGGTAGTACACATCCTTGAGATCGATCAAGCACACCCAACTGTCCTTCCCTAGAAACGGGAGTATGGACTGTAGCGTGACCATTCGGAACTTCTCTTTTCTCACAAATTGGTTGAGTCGGCTTTGATCCTAAATGGGTCTCCAGTCCCGTTTTCTTTGGAACCAAAAAGAATCTTGAGTAAGTTCAAAATCCTGTTTGGTCTGCCGGGACTGGCTGGATGACTTATTTCTAGCAATCGGCGTACCTCTATTGCTGCTTGTGTCATGTGACTGGGTGGAACATCCGAGATTTATTTGATGGGAAGGGGCTGGGTGGAGAACGGTATGAAATACCCTCTGGAAATGATACTTTGTACCCAAATGTTGTTTGTTATATTTAGCCAGGCTTCTGGGTAAAACGACAAGCGATCCCCAACTGCCTCCAGAGTAGGACAGCCAGGCCCTCCCTTCAGGAGCGCTGGTAGGACTGACCACAGAAGTGATCTGTCACCCTGGTGTTGTGGACCCCCCTGCTGCGAGGGCGGCGTCTTCCATTGAAACCTCCTCCTCTGCCTCTGGAGGGAAGCTCTCCACGTGTGTCTTGAAAGGCTCCTTGGGCTTTCCGGAACCACATCTTTCCTCCCCTCTGACCTTTAGGAAAGGGTAGAGTGGGGGTGGAAAAACGGACTCAGATGGCAGATATGAGTCTTTCCCTCTTGCTCACACCTGGTCAAAGTCTTTCACCTTTGGCCAAAACAAATATGAGCCGTCAAATGAGGTATTCGTAAAGGAGGACTTAAAGGGTTCCGCGAAGGAACAGAGTCGCATCCAGGCATGCCTACGAAGAGCAATTCCTGTACCTGCAGCTCTACTCGAACCATCAGCTGCGTAAGATACGAGACACATGAACGAGTTGACTATCGAATTGAGGGTAGACAGCTGAGTGGCAATCTTGTCAGATACACTCGGAGCTACAGCACCCTGAAGAGCATCTCCCAACTCCTTGAGACCATCTCTGTAGTCTGGTAAAATGTGTCAAGTAGTTCAGTGATCCGACTGAGAAAGTCGCTGAACTGAACACGCGTTTCCCATATCTATGCACGATTCTAGATTCTCTGTTAGGAGGATGAATAGACTAGGAAGTCTCAGACATTTCCTTTTTGGTGGCTGCTGCCATGACCATGGCATCAACAGGAACTCCCTTGGTCAAAAAGAACTTATCCACGGGGCAGAAATAAACTTATTAGGTCTCCTAGGAACAGGTTCCATAGATTCTGGTGACTCCCATGCCCTACGAGAGACCAGATCCATAAGCTCATCGCAGGGCGGAGATACCCAAGAGGTGGAAGGTTGAGACCAGAATGCCTTCAGGAGAACCGACTCGTCCTCAGTAGGGCTCTTGGACTGCCAATCACCCATCTGCCTAAGACTTTCAAGAATCTCTGCAAAGGAGATGTCCTCAGAGGGGGAGCTAGGGGACAATTCCGATTCATCCAAATCGGTGTCCGATGTGACAGACTCCTGTGGGGAGTCTAAATGCCTCCACTTGCATAATCTCTTCCTGGGAACATCTTCAGGGGGAACTTCTGGAGAGGTTTCAGAAGAGCAGGGAGCGCCCTGTGGGGCTACCTGAGGCTCAGGGTCTCTACACTTGGGATGACCGGAGGAAACAAAAACTGACAGGCACTTTATGGGAAAAAGTGGCCAGACCTTGAGATGAGAAAGTCTTAGGAGACAACACTCACCTCATGGCTTCGAATGCACCTCGGCTCCGATGAGAAGGAGTCGATGGATCCAAAAGAGCCACGATCACCTCCCGCACCGAAGCCGTGGGCTCCGAGCCAGAGGTAGGAGCCGAGCTCACCCAAGCCGAGGCCCCGAGAGGAGGAGTCAGCACCGACAAGTCAGTGCGACTATCCTCCCCAGACCTGACCGGAGAGTGTCGGCTCCTAGAGTCCCCGGTTGGCACCAAGAACGTCCGAACAGATGGAGCCGATGACACTGGAGCAGGTGTCAGCTCCAAGGGATCCACAATCATCAGGTTGGCCTCCTCTGGCTCTGAAGGTCCGGTATGGCTCAGAGGAGGAGCAGACAATTCAAGAGTAGTGGTTTTCAGCACAGACAGTTGCGTCTGAGCAGACAGCAATTTAGCTAGGCCTGATGCCTTCAAGAGTTTCTGAACCAGCTGGTACATATCCAGATTGGAAAGGCTGACAGAAGACCTGGAAGAGTGAACAGATGGAGCTGAATGGAGCAGTATCGATGGAGGTTTTTCGGCAACTGGTTCTAGAGCAGTGTCCCGGTTCTGAAAAGAACAGACTTGTCAGCTCCGAAGGCAGTGGAGCCGAAGTCACCACACTTTCTGACCTTTTTCCTTTTTTAGTCCTGGATTCAGAGGAAGATTTGTACGATTTGCTGGCCCCATCCTGGTCAGACAATGCCTCTGAAAAAGGGTGTTTGATAATACCCCTATCAATTAACTTCCTCTTCCTTTCTGCAAGCACTCTGGTGGAAAAGGAGTGACAGATACTGCATGACTCTTGCATGTGCACCTCACCCAAACAGTAAACACAGTGCACATGGGCATCCGTGACGGATATTTTCTGTCCGCAGTCTGGGCATTTTTTAAACCCAGACTATGGATGTTTTTCCTTCTCTTCAGACATTTCACAAAATCCAGTAAAATAGAACACACTGTTTAACTATGAGCTATTTAAGAAGAAATCTAACTAACTCATACAATACACACACAGCCCAAAAAGGCAACTAATAACTATATCAAGATAAATAGGATTAAGCAATCCAATAACAAGAATCCCAAAAAAAAGAGAACACTTACAACTATAAGAAGAGGTCCTAAGGCCAAAGGGACGAAGGCAAAGAATGATTTTACTGTGGGTATGAACACATAAAATAACTATTTACTAGCTAATAATATCTAGTATTATATAGTAATCAAAGATATATAAAAATTGAAATATAAAACTTGCTGAAAGTTGAAAACTCCCAATAATAGTCTCGAGCAACGCTGGAAACCAAGAGATCCGTGCCGCGGCAAACTAGATCTGGGGTAATTCCAGCAGTGCATTGTGGGATAAGGGGTTGGGTCTCGAGCTACTGGAGAACTTTGAGCTTGCTAGTTGGCCGTGTCGGAGCTGAGGATCGGCTCCGAACCCATCAGTGAAGAATGAATGGCGAGATTTAACAACTTCACATTCTAGGTTTATCATATTGATCACTGCTGCAGTAGTCTTAGCTATAAGCGCAGATTACCCTGGCACACTACATTTATGAGGTAGAAGAAAAAGTGTCCAAGAGCCCCTGGAGAATGGTCCTAGCAAAGCTTGATAGAGACCTAGGGACGGAATCAATCTTACAGTGCTTTACAAAAGTACGTACAAAAGACAAGTTGCAGCTTCTAGAATACTTACAGAATCCAACCCTTTCCAAAAACGCATATATGAAGCAAAGATATGGTAAAGTGGGCCTTGACTCTGACTGGAATGGTTTCGTACTGGTGAGTATAACAAAAGATAATTGCTTTAGACAATCATTTGGAAATGGTCTGTTTTGACATAGGTTGTCTCTTCTTCTTACCTTCACAAGAAATAAGCATGTGATCTGAAGATCTGGAAGATTTAGTTTTGTCAAGATAATACCAAAGTTGTCCACGGATAGCCAAGGTACGGCATATCTTTTCTCCCTTATATTTAGGTTGAGGAAAGAAAACCAGGAGATGGATAGTTTAGCTTAAAGGAAACTCATACTACTTTAGACATAAAAACAGGATTAATTTTCAAAGAAACTCTGCTCTGTGGAAAAATTAGATACAGTTGACACACCATAACAGCTTGCAACTCAGATACTCTTCTTGCAAAGAGATCAGAGCAATCAGTAATGGTGCTTTTCATATTAAGAACCTCAAGTCAGCCAGGTTAGCTGGTTCAAACAGAGCAAGTTTCAGCTTCTCTAACACAAAATAAAGATTCCCAAAGGACAGGCCACCGGTTTTCTTGGAGGCCTCTTACGCAAAACCCCTGTCAAAAGATTTTTTTACATAAAAATTAAACAGGAAGATCGATGGACACGCATGCTGAAACAACCGATAAATGAACCTGGACAGAGGAACAAGAAAGGCCATAGGGTAGCAAATCACACAAATATTGTAAAACCAGAGAAACAATAGCCCTTAATGGGTGCTGGTTCTGTTGTTGCCACCAACTAGAAAACCTTTTCTACTGACCAATATATGATCTTCTAGTAACAGGCTTTGTGTCCATTAGTACCAGCTGCACATCCTCAGTAAACAGGTGCCTAAAGGGAATTAAGACCCTATCATCACAACAGTGAACTGAAGTTGATTGGAGCTGGAATGTATGAAACACCCCGGTTCTTGTGTTAATAGATCCAGTCCATGTGGAAGCTTGTAGTAATTGCCCTTGGCCATCTCCAAAAGATTGGAGAACCACATCTGCCTGGGCCAGAAGGGAGTCACCACAATGATCTTGGGGGATTCCTTCCAAATCTTTACAAGTACCCTGGGTAAGAGTGGAATTAGTGGAAAAGCATCCAGAACATTCCTGTCCAAGGAAAACAAAGGGAATCTGTCTTCCAGGTTTCTTGTATGGAGTCCTGGATCAGAATCTTGCCAGCTGATTGTTCAGATAGGGGCAAACATTTCTATTTGTGGAACTCCCCACAGACTGATCAAATCTTGGAAGACTCCCATCTAGTTTCCATTCGTGAGGGTCCACCCTTATCCTGATCAGCTTGTCTGCCACATAGTTTTGCTTTGACAGAATGTAGGATGTCTGCAGAGTGAGACTGTGCTGTGAAGCTATATCCCAAGCTAACATGGCTAGACTGCAAAGCTGTTCCCTACCTGCTTCCCCCTTGTTTGTTGATTTACCACATAATTGTACTATTGCGTGTTACAACCTGAAGAGGTCCCAGAGAACAAAGAGGATTCAGAGAGTTAAAGGCCTTGATCAGGGCAAGAATATCTTGCATTTATATGCTTGCATCTGTCCATGGTGTCACACACACCTTGCACTTTTATTCCTACTGAAACTGCTACCCCAAGCAAAATCTGAGGAGTCTGTGGTGACTGACTGCTTGGGAACAGGGAAGGAGAAGGAGAGATCTAGATTTAAGGATATTTGCTCTCCTCACCAAGTGATTTCTCTTCTGACAAACACCAGCACTGGGATTTGAAAAACAGTGTTGGTGCTGTGATAAAAGAGACTTCAAATACCATTGTATCTTTCTCATGTGGCATCTTGCTATGGGTATTACGTGAATCATAGGTGCCATCCTGGCAGACAGGTTCAGTGCTAACTTTACCCTCCTCTCACCCCATAAAGGGCCCATCTCTATACCGGAAGAATGCAAAGTTCCTGTAAAGTTCCTGTAATCATGGCTGCATAGGTAAAAACCACACTCTCTAAAGCAAAGAGCACAGAATCCATGGGACCTGACAACATCCCAGGCTGCATTCTACATGAACTACAGAACGAACTGGCACCCCACCTAAATACCATGTTCAATCACAGCCTCACCTCTGGCTTTGTGCCCACTGAATGGCACACAGCGACGGTTATCCCACTCGACAAAGGGGGAGCCACCACGGACCCTGGGAACTACTGTCCCATTAGCCTGACGAGCCTGGTCTGCAAGGTTATGAAACGTATCATCATGGAACTTATAAACAATGACACTGGTAATCTCCAAACTCTGGCCCCCACCCAGTTCGGGTTTATAAAAAGGCAAATTATGTCTCCTAAACCTGATAGACTTCTTTGAAGCGGTCACCAAAGCCATAGAGGAGGGTAAGGTGGTTCACACAGCCTATCTAGACCTCGCCAAGGCTTTCAACACCATCCCCCACTCTGGAATTATAGATAAACTCACTAAACTAGGTATAAATCCCTATGGCACAAGACGGGTTGCCAACTGGCTCACTGACAGAACCCACACTGAAAGTAGCTGACTCCAAATCCGACTTCAGACCAGTGACAAGTGGAGTACCATAGGGTTCAGTCCTGGGTCCTCTCCTGTTTGGCATCTACTTCTCTGAAGTACAGGCTAACACAGAAGGTCTTTAGCTAATGAAGTTCGCAGATGACTGCAAACTAGGAGCCATAAATCGAAACTCCTAATGATGTGGACATCCTACAAAAGGGCCTCACTGAGACAGATGCCTGGTGTCAAAGCCATGGCCTCAAGCTCAATGCCAAAAAGTGCATTGTCGTCCCTTCTGGTAAAAACTCTGTACCCATTAACTACTATATAGGCGGTAGTCTACTTAAACACCAAAAGTGCGATAAGAGACCTTGGGACACAGGTGGACAGTAGTCTCTCCTTTGATAATCACATCACCACAGTAGTCAGGAAATCCTTCTACATGGCACACCTCATCACAAATCCTTCTACATGGCACACCTCATCACAGAAGGTTTCTCATCCAGGAAAAAAAGAGGACATTGTTACCCTCCACTCGTCACTCATTAGACCCATTATAGAGTACAGCGCCCCTTTTGGTATGTACCTCACAAGACATCTACAACAACTGGAAAGGCTGCAGAAATACCTAACAAGCCTCAAACAGATGCCCTACACAGACAGTCTCAAAAAAACTGCAGCTTTACTCTGTCGCATATCGCCTACTCAGAAGCAATCTCTACCTAACATACAAAGCTATGTCAAACCCAGAGCTGTTGGACATGCTCCACTTAAAGAAATCCCAATCCCTCCAAGCTACACGCTCTAGGGAGCTAAAACTGGTCACTGCAATAAACAGAACATGCCGGAGGGACAGAGTCCTGTCCCAGAGACTTCCCATACTCTAGAACAAACTACCTATCTATATCAAACAAAGTTCCTCATTAGCACTCCAAGAAAACTCTTGATTGGATGGGAGATAGGAAATTCACCCCGGGGATCACTTCTGTGGCTCTGCTCGACAAGGACACAGGAAAATAATTTTCTTGGGTGGCGAATGCCAGGATACCTTTTTGGCTAGGCTTATATAGGCCCTAGGGCCAATAGCCTAGTACCTACCTATGAGACCAAACATCCTGAGGTATTCCCACGTAGTGACTGAAGTCTGAGTTGAAAACCTTAGAAATAGATCTAGATACAGATTTTTTTTTTCCAGAAGAAGAAAAGCTCTTTGAACTGAGGTGTCTAGCTGACACCTCAAGAACACAATCCTGTGTGAAGGAGTCAAAAAGGACTTTCAAATGCTGTTTTGGAATCCCAGCTTCAGATTCCTGACATTTTGAAAAATACTCTGTAAAGATAAGAAAGTCATCAAAATATGAAAAAAAATGTAGACACCCTGTAGGCTGCAATGAGCCTTGTAAATACTCTTGGTGAAATAAGTAGTCCAATGGGTAAGGATGAGAACTGATAATGTGATACAGACACACACACAGCCTTCAGAAATGCATGAAGTCTGAATGAATAGGGATGAGACAAACACCTTTTAAATCTAGTGTTACTGGGAAACTTGAATGAGGAAGAAGAGGTAACAGGTTGTGAAGTAATACCATTTTGAATTTGGGCACTGTCATAAACAAATTTAGGAAGGAAAGATAAAAAAACGGTCTCCAATCATTTTAATTTTTTTTAGCACTAAACATCCTTGAATAAAAACCCTTCCCCGCTTTGAAAGGAAGAACTGACTCTATCACACCCTGGAACAGATTATGAAAGACAGGTGGAAATAACAGTCTAGTCTGGTTGATAAGGAATGACACCCTGGAAAGGATGGATTTCCTCCCACTGCCACCTGTAACCTTAATGAATAATCTTCAGAACTCATTTGTTTGAGACTGTTGCCAAACAGAAATGTGGAGTTTCAGACTTTCTGGAAGGAACTTTTTTGCCATACCCATCAAAAATCTTCCCATTCTTATCAAAATCAACTAATGTTTAGCAGTGGTAGGATTAGCTAAGGCTATAGCTGCTGGGTCAGGTTTGGGAATACTGTATTAAACTGTAAAAGACTGAGGAACTTTATACATATTATCTGCCTTTTTAGGGATAGTAGGCTATTAGGAAAACTGCAGACAGTGACACAGACACACAGACACCCTCCAAAGCTGATAGAACTGGAGGAATGGGTAAGTTCTGGAAACTCCTTCTGTAATGGCTCACAGTATGTTCCGAGAATCTCAGAAAACACAGCACATTAAAAACTATGGCACATTCTGGAAGTACTATCAGAGAAAGAAAAACCTAACACAGGGAGAATCAGAAAACTGAGGAGAAAACCCTTTATTAGTCCCTTTATCTTCCTATCTAGATTCAGAATCTTGAATCTCTTCAGGGGAAAGAAAGGTATTCCATTTTCTTTTACCAGAAACCACCCTATAAGAAGGATCAATACCCTGAATTAAAGCCTGAGCCAGACCCAGTAAAGTACTCCTGCCTAAGGAAATTTGAGGAGTAGATGTATGTTTAGTTTTCTATTTCTTTTTAACAGGAAAATGGGGCCATCAGTATTATTAATGGTAGCAGAGATGGGTACAACATTCTGATTACACAGTGAAGACACACCTCTTTCCCTATTCCTGGACTGACCAGAGTTGTTCTCCCTTGCTCACTGATGAACTCCCAACACCTGTGGAGGACATGACCACATCCCTGTCCTTAGTGGCTCTAAGTGCTACAACAGACAGATACAGGGTAAAAGAGGAGTGGTCTAAGGAACAAGCTGTGGGCAGAGCAGTGTCACCTACCTGTGGCTCAGGCTATGGTTGCAAAGGCTTTTTAATTAACTTTTTATTTTTGTGGCTATAAGGACCAGACATGGGACAGGTAGCTTGTTTCATGGTAAAGTCAAAAATAGTGCATGTTCCAGGGGAAAACAAGCAGCAAGAGCCAGTAAAAATATAATGTCTAAGCATCACTTTTTTCACACAAAAACGTACTTTAAAACACTTTGTTGCCCAGAAAGTAAAATAAGCACAATTTCTCCACAAAATAAATTAAAAAATCATCTATTAAACTGACAAGAAAAATGCACTCCCGTATTAAATGTTCATAATAAGGAATGTGTTTATATATGTCTATATAGCCTACAATTACTTATGTGCTTCACTATGTATATAATATGTAGAACCATAAATATCATTCAACATATACTAGTTTATAATTTCAAAGGTCTCTAAGAATACAAGAATGGAGCATGAGGATATCTGTCTACCAAACATGAGGGTTAATCTGGTAGATATTTTGTTTATGTCTATAAGATTAGGAATGTACATCATTTCATGTGTGATGGGGAGAAGGCTGAAAGAAAAGATTATATTAATCAAAATAATTTTACTTAAATCATTTTACACTTTTTTTATTGTGGTCTGAAATGAACATCAATATAAAAGTATTACAAAAGAGATTCAGTCTATTTATGATACATGAAATAAGGAGGATTTTGATCCAAATACAATACTATAAAATGTACTTGAATATTAATATAAATATTAGCAAGCATGAAACTCAACAACAAACATGGACTTAACACTACTTTCACTGAACATAAATGGTTTAAATAATCCAAAGAAAAGATCAAACCTACTAAAATATTTAAAATTAAACAAAGCGCAAGTAATATTTCTTCAAGAGACTCACTTTAAAGATGATGAAAAGCATTTATGGAATCCAAATGAGTATACAACAATAGCGCAATCATCATATAAAACCAAAACTAGAGGAGTTAGTATACTATGGAGAAAAATCATTAATCCCCAAATTCTTTACCGCTATGAAGATAAAGAGGGGCTTATAACACTTGTTAGAATAAAATTCAATAATAGAATCTGGACATTAGAAAATCATTATTGGTTCCCAGGAATAGGAAAAAATATGACAAAGAAACATCTAGACTTTATTAGTAAAACAAATAAAGGTAGCTTGATATTAAGTGGTGACTTTAATTGCATTCTTGATAATTCAGAGACCACCAACAAAAAAAAAAATTACGTACAACTCCTATAGCAAAGCTACTCAAAAATGGGTTGAAAATCACAATTTAATAGACGCATTCAAATTTAGAGAAAGTAACTCACTATTATTTTCGCACCAAGATCACAGATTTACAACCCAAACAAGAATAGATAAAATTTTTGTTGCAAAAGACCTTGATGCAAAGATAAATAGTTTTATAATCATACCATGTTCATTATCAGATCATAGAGCAATCCTTATTAATATTCAAACAAATTTTAAAAAATTAATACAAATGACAAGAATTCGAGTATATATTACGAAACTAAAAGAATTTAAACCTTGGCTACTTACAGACTTGAAATTCTTTCTAGACACTAATCTCACTAATGAAATCAGCATAGTTATGGTATGGGACACTCTAAAAGCCTATATTTATGGTAAAATTATCACATGGTACAAAAATAAACTAAAAGAATGGGAATCAGAATTATTCAACATACAAAATCAAATCATAAAAATAAATAATAATAATTTAAAAAATGCACTGACTAATAAGAAGAAAATTAATGATCTGCATGAAAAGTTTAATGAAATTCTAACACATAAAACTAATCTATCACTAGAAAGATTAAAATTAAACTCATATGCTGTTTCTCCTAAACATATGCATAACTTGGCGACAAGAGTTAAAGTACAATCTAAAAGAAACAACATTACTACTATTATACATGAAGGAAGGAAGAACAAGAAAGTGTCAGATATAAGTGATATATTAGATGCTTTTAAATACCATTTTGCAGAACATTATAAGATGGAAGGAACTCAAACAAAAAACTTTAATTTAGATTTGAAACCCGAATTAAAACAATCCCAGAAAATTTAAAATTAGAACTTCAAAAGCAAATTACTCTGAAAGAAATTTCAGAGAAAATCAAAGAAAGCAAAAATAATAAAGCTCCAGGAATGGATGGTATCATAGCTGAAATATATAAAATCTTTCCATCATGTATAATCTCAGTCTTGCAAAAAACCTTAATAGAAATACAAACACACAACACCATCTTGGAGATGCTCATAAATTACTCCTATAATAAAAGAAAATAAAGCTGCATCAAAATGCAGTTCCTATAGAACAATGTCATTACTAAACAATGAATATAAAATCTTTATGGCTATTCTAGTCAATAGAATCAAAAAATCTATGATAAAAATTATAAATGAAGATCAAACAGGATTTATACACAATAGGCGCACCTATGATAATATACAAAGAATACAATTATTGACTATTTAAATAGAGAAAAACAAGAGGCCTTAATAGTTGCACTGGATATAGAGAAAGCTTTTGATGCCTTAAACTAGGATTTCTTGTTCAAAATATTAGAATATTATGAGTTTCCTAGCTCCTTTATTTCATTAATAAAGAACATATATAAAAACAATTTAGCATATGTGAAATTAGGACCTTTCACCTCTGAATCAATAATATTGACAAAAGGCACAAAACAAGGTTGTCCCATGTCCCCCATATTATTTGCATTAACCACTGAAATATTTGCCATCTCAATACAAAACAATCCCAAAATAGAGAGTATAAATTTATATAACCAATATAATTCCAAAATAATGTTATTTGCAGATGATATACTTCTTACCACATCTATTTCTAAAAATTCATTAAAAGAATTAGATATACAAGTTGATAAATTTTATTCAATTTCAGGATTACATTTTAACAAAACAAAATACAATTTTATTATATTGAATAAAAAATTAATTTTCAAATAAATGATAATCATATAATTGGTAAACAACCCGTGGTAGTGGTGCTGCAGTAGCGTTGTCGCCTCACAGCAAGACTTTCTTGCATTTGATTCTCAGCTAGAGCGTCTTCTGTGTGGAGGCATGCGTGAATGGGTGTGCCCTCATTGAAGGTTGTGCGTCAGGGCTGGTAACTCGGCACGTAAAAATCCACTACCAAACATTAGCGGACCGGAGTTCCTCTGTGGCCGAAAGACACAACAACAACATATAATTGGTAAACAATCTCTCACTTTAAACTATCTAGGTATAACATTAAGTACAACATTAGAAAAAAATTTAAATATAAATTACAAGGAAATCATAGACACCATAAAGTCAAATATAATAAAGTGGAACAAAATATAACATTTGAAGATGGAGTGCAAGTAATAAAAATTATATTACTTCAAAAATCCTATATATATATATATATATATATATATATATATATATATATATATATATATATATATATATAGCACAAGCTCTTCCAGTAGTACCAGATAAATATTTTTTAAAAGAAATAAATACATTATTATTAAGATTTCTTTGGCATCCTAACAAAAACAGAATAGCTTATACACACCATATTAGACCATGGAAACTAGGTGGAATCAATTTCCCAGATATTGAAACTTATATTAGAGCCTCCATTTTTTAAATGATTATAAATTGGATAGATCCGTGCTATTCTTCTAACTGGAAATCTCTCCACACTGTTATTTATTCAAATAAAAATACCATTTTAAAGAATGTAATGATAGATAATCATATTAATAAACCATGGCATATCTTATGCGCTAGCCTTCAATATAATCTAACAAAACCTACTAATCTAAAATACTTAAATTATATGTATAATTTATTTAGAAGATTTGTAACTTCTAATACAGATATAAAGTTATGGCTAGAACTTTTATATCCTTTCAATGTAACAAGAAAATTTCCAACCAAAATGCATAGGACGGTTTTCATTACTTGGGAAAAGAAACAATTAATTTGCTGGCAACAATGCATTAATGAACATAAGGTTTTGGATAGTCAACTTATAATAAAAACTTATAATCTCTCTAAATCAGACTGGGTATTATTACAAAGCATATTACAATACTCACAAGATCTATGCAGAATAATTAACAATTCTTCTTTTAGAGATAAACCTACACTTATAACTCATTTATATGAAATAGTATACAATAATCAAAACTGGGAAAATTTGACATTAAAATTATATAACATTTTAATAAATTATAAAGTTAAAATCAATCAAAAATTTTGGAATCATATAACAAAAGGTCATTCAATATATTTATCCCTGGAAAACAAAACCAAAATACTAAATTCTGTTAAATTGACATCTAACATACAATTTTGGAGAATTTACACATGGAAATTTTTGCACAGATCTTTTTTTACGCCAAATAGATTAAAAAAATGTAATACTTCTAATAATGTTACATGTTGGAGATGCTTGCAGAGTTGTAAAGCAGATTGGATACATGTATTTCATGACTGTATTAAAATTAAAAAATTTTGGGAAGATGTCAGCAATTTCATATAAGCCATATTCTCAGATACATTTGTAGTAAGTAAATCTCTAATTTTGTTGAATTTTAATGAGAATTTAGATTTAAATAATAGCAATCTCTACCTACTATAGAACATTCCAGCAAATGCTAGAAAATGTATTACCAGAAAATGGAAATCAAATCTGGAACCATCATTTAAAGAATTTCTGCTAATATTGAAGGAAACTGCATTACTGGAAACCAGAGTAAAAGAACTAAGATTTGCACCAAGACGATGGAACAAGAATCCATGGGAAAACATACTATCACTTATTGAGACACTAAACTTGAATTCAAACTCTTAGAGTAAAAGAAAAAGGAACAAATGATCTCTCATTAATATGATGTTATTCTGTCTAGACTGATCAATATAATAATTTAATTTCAGGCCAACTGTAAATATTGTATATAGTTAATCATACTGTTTTACTTGTCAGAAAATGTATTAAGATTATTATACAATGGAATTATTTGAAAGATTAATAAAAACACGGAGTAGAAAATGCACTCCCATTTAAAAGTACAGTAAAATCTTGTGCCAGTTCATTAAAACAAACTCCTAGCTTAAAAATAACTTTCCTAAAGACGAAAATACAACAAAACACTTTTTCATGTCGACATTTTTTTCCCCAAAGGGAACTTATCTGCCCAGCAAAGGAACAGCATAAGCCAACCATCTCTCATCAAAAGCCAGCAGAAAAGTACAATCTTCAATGACAGAAAAGCTCTGAAGGGCTACGCACCCAAACCTTTATTTTCACTCTGCCCAGTTTGAACTGACTAAAGGTTTGGGTGCATGGGAGGTGCCTTGAAGCTTTGGAAGCTGGTTGGCTGTTATATCCTTGGCAGGATATATAAACCATACAGCTAAGGTCACTGCAGCAGTGATCAATCTGATCTACACCAGGTTCTATTACCTACTGAGTCAGCAGATGCTGAAAGGCAGGGGGAAGTAAAGAAGTCCAATCAGGTGGATGAGGAGGATTCCCTTGAAAAGGAGGTGACTCCCACTGCTGTCTGTTCCCCTAATGGATAACTCTCAGGTCACATTTGTGTAAGATTATATGTTGCCAAAGAGAGAAATGGAGAACCAGATTTTGGGGAATAATTAAAGGGTTGCCATTTTGTGAAGCTCCCCCTTCTTTTTTGAACCTCCTTGTCACTGTTCTGCTTGCATGAAATTTGCTGAGACTACTTAGTTTACTTTTCATAAAAGGATCCGGAATTAGGGAGAAAACCTTTAAACTTGGAGAGAGAAGGCTGAAAAACCAGTCACCCCTTGAATCAATTTTCCTCCTTCACATTTTTTCAGGACCTCAGCAGATTTTCCAAATACAACCTCCCTATCACAGTGATAATTCACAATTTTAGCTTTTACATCTTTAGATAAATTTTGAGAACATAATGTGATAAGCATCTTTTAAATATAAAGATACATCATTTCTCTATTGAACTAGGACTTATTGCTCTTTGTGAATTTAATATTTCTCAGTTTTCTTCCCCGCTCTCTGCTGAAAAGAGGCAGCACTTGCCCAGTCAGACTATCCCAGAAAACAAATGCCAATAAATAAATGTTTGTCTTTTCAGCTTTTAATGGTTAGGGGTTGCCACAGTGGAACTCCGGTCCGCTAATGATTGGCAGATTTTTTATGGTGTCGAGTTGCCAGACCGATGCCCAACCTTCAGCGAAGGCACGCCCATTCACGCATGTCTTTTGGAGGCCACTCGACCACGGGAAGAACATGCAGACTCCACACAATAAATAAACCATCCAAATCATCTCGTAACAGACCCAGTAGCTGCAGCTCTAGATGAGGCATCAACCAAATTCTAAGGACACATCAACGAATGTTTGGGTACTTGAGAAACAGACACAATAAAGAAGAAAAAAAAGAAAAAGGAAATGTGACAGGAATGTTTCTCATGTTCTCAAAGAAGCAAGCAAAAACTTGAACATGTGAACTTAATAATTAATCTTGAAACATGTTTGGGTTGGCATAATGGTTAAGATGTTTACCTCACAGACCCAAGTTACAGGGTTTGATTCCCACTCTTTAGGGAGACTGACTAGGCTTAACATGGATGAGTAGGGGTAGTGTTATTGCCTCACAGCAAGAGGTTCTCCCATCGATTCTCGGCTGGAGCGCCTTCTGTGTGAAGTCTGCATGCCCTCCCCGCGGTCGAGTGGCGTTCGAAAGACATGCATGAATGGGCATGCCTTCGTTGATAGTTGGGCATCGGGCTGGCACCTCGGCATTGTAAAAATCTACTGCCAATCATTAGCGGACCAGAGTTCCACTGTGACGACCCCTAACCAGGAAAAAGCCGAAAGTAGTACCAGGCTTAACATGACTTACAAGTGCAGCTAGCCTAGTACTAATCCATGAACCTATAAAAGTGGCAGAAGAGCATGGTCTTTTCCCAAAGATTATTAAAATATTTGCCAAGCATATCACTACAGAGTCTGATCTGTGATTAAAAAAATAAATATTTGAAACAGGAATCTTGTATAGTCTACTTGCCTTCATATGGGCTGCAGGCTTGTTACAGGCTGCAATAAAAACATCCACCAAAAGAACAGGTAGAACAGGAGGAACAGCACCAGGCACTTGTAACAAATCATAATATTTTTCAAAAAAAAAAAAAAAAAAATGTCAGTCTGCTGCCACTGAAAATATTGATTCATTCTAGAGATGGCTGCAGAAAAGGAAAATTCTTCATAGAGAAAATCAAAATAAACACTCTTCTTAGACAACAAGAAATAACAGTTGTTCCCTCCAAATCCATTTCCTGTTGATCACACTGTGAATAATCAGAAACGATTTTTCTTTTTCCAGAAGAACTAGAATGCAAAGAGTTAAGAACTTGAACCAAACCTGGAGTCCAAACCTAATACATCTTCCCTTGCTAGAGTTAGAGAAACAGGATTATAAATGTTCTTTTTCTTTCTGTAATGACAGTACATAAAAGCACAGCCTGACTAGCATCATCACCCTGAGGAACAGGCATCTTGGTCTGAATAGGTAGAGAAGCATCCCCTTCTCTTTCTTCAGAGACCATCAAGAGCGATTCTCTCATGCCTGGAGAGGACACTTCCAACAGCTGCCGAGGACATATCGAACCCCCAATCCATGGTAGCTAAAGGGACCCCACTAGAGGAAACCAAGGAAAAAATGAGTGGTCTGCGGAACCTGAAACTGCCAATGCAGGGTCATACATCTGCAGCGGAGGCAAAGTAGTAGCTTGCTGAACTGGCAAAGGTTATTTTCTTTTTCTTGTGTCTAGAGGAAGGAAGAACCGTGGAACTGGAAAGCTGTTTCATGGTTAAACAGGGAAAGAAACCTGAAACACAGTAAGTGATGTCAGCAACAGCACGTAAATGGCAGTACCAAAAAAGCAGTATTTATCAAAAAATGCACTATGACAAGTACTGAACAGACTTGCCATAGCTCTAAAAACATTTTTTTTTATTCTTGTGCATAAAAAGTAAAGTAAACTAAAAAAAGGGACGAGTTTACAGTCCAACAGTAAAAGTAAAGCACGCAGATTTAACTGACAGAACATCTTGAGACAGTTCCCCCAAAAATTAACCCTAGATTAAAATTAAAAACCGCTCTTTTCCACAATACTGTTTTGATAAAATAAATGTGGAAAGTTTTTCCTCCCGAAGTGAACTTATCTGTTCTCCTTAAAAGCCTTGCAAGAGGAGTGCTGTTTAGCAGAAGAAAAGCTCTGATGGGCTTGGTGCAGTGACTACTGATATTCTCCCTTGCCATCTCAAGGCTGCAATGGTCTGAGTGTGTGAAAGGTGCCCTAAAGCTTTGGAAGCTGGCTGGCTGTTATATCCTGTACAGGATATAATCCATATAGGTTCATAGATTAGTACTAAGTTAACTGCCCTTGCGAACCATTTTAAGCCTAGCCAATTATCCCTTGTGAGACTCAAACCCTACACCTTGTGTTTGTAAGGCAAACACCTTAACCATTAGGCTACAGTGGCAATGATCTATACATACCTCTCAACCGTCCAGATTTTCACAGAATGTCCAGATTTTTGCCTCATATATTTGGTCTGTTTCTCATAAAATTTGTGGTTTACTGGCAAATCACTAAGGATTAAATTCACTAAATAATGATATACATTTGAGTTTCTGACTTCATATCCTTAAAAAATGCATGCTAACACAAATCCTGTTATTCAAGTATTTTTTTTAAATTTATAAGAGTAGTATTTTAAATCTGTCCCTATTTTTATGCCTTTGTTCTCCCATTATTTTAAGTCTTGTTCAGACTTCATGCACTAAGAGGTTTGAGAGACATGTCTAATGATGATGATTTGCAGTTCCTTTTACGGATGTAGCAGTTGTGAAAGTCTGTTTTGCAGCTGCGAACCGACTGGTCAGCTTAAGGATAGGTGCAACCTGATATTCAGCATTCTAAAACAAAGTGATCCTAATACAATCCCCACTAACAGATAAGCAAACCTCTGCTGTTGATCACAGTTTGATAGTATATGAATTATTAATGTCCCTACATCACTGTAAGTGGTTTTATTACCCAATTTATCCCATCTCCTAGTAGTATAAAGGGAACAGAATGAGTTTTATTTCTCAGCCCAGGGACTGATTTTTTTCTACAATGCACTTTGACCCATATGACAGTATTTCTTTGTGTGTTTTCTTTTCCTTACTCCATCTACATTAACTCAGAACAGCTATGCATGTACTAAGTGCTTTCTCTAGGTGTCTCTGGTGAATTCCATTGGGTATTTTTTCAAGAACGGTTATTCTACTTTTCCTTGATGTATGTTCCTAAACACAATTTTTAACGCCTTTCTCTCATTTCGCCAGGAAAGCAGTGCCCTAAGTAGTTGCTCTCGTAAAGTCTCTAAATGTCTTAAATTTTCCTTTGACTCATGCTTGAGCTGCCCACTCTTAACTGAATAACTAATCTTACTGCCATGGGTTTTAAAGATGCATCAGGTATTTTGACAAATTCTGAAAGGAAGTAATGCAAGACTTTAAGGAAAGCCAAAAATAGTATCCAGAATCAGGTAAAACAAAACAGAAAGTGAAATTTACCTAAATCATGCATTCTTTACACAAAACTCTCTATAGATATCGATTTGGAAAGAAAACCGATACTTTTTGCATCATTCAGTTTTAAAGCTTTGTTAAGGTTTCTTATGAATAATGTCAGAACTGTTTTCCTCTTGAAGTACTTTTTGCAAAAATTGTTAAATCTATTTGGTCTTCTCCTATTCCTACAATACTTACGCTACATTCTTACCTCAAGGAATATTTTGTTAAGCCACCAGTGAAGTAACTGTATACTGTTTAGCAAATGATGCATCTTTTTTTTTTTTTTATTAGGATCCAAGTCTCAAAGGACAGGAAATATGCTTTCCCCCGTGACTTAAGTAGTATATGAATTAATTTCATTATACTTGTAAAACCAGATTAATCATTTATTGGCCTTTTGGCCAAGATTAAGTGAGAAATTAAAATAAAAAATACTCCTAGAAGTTTATTTTTTCTAAAACCTCTGAAATTGTTAGACTGACTTTTTGTATAGCAATAAAACAAGACTCACATAATTATATTAGAAGTATTCCTAAACAGTGGACAAAGATGCTACGTTTAGGCAATTATAACAGTACAATTACTTCATATGAAGCCCAGATAATTTGACCTTCCTACTTTAGAAGATAATTACATATTTGATAATGTATTTAATAAATGGCTTTACTAATTACAATTCAAAGAATTTCAGATAGTCTGCAGTATGGCACCAGTGTGTTAAAATGCTCTGCTCAAGTGCAGAACTCAAAATTTAAGCACTATTATCTTTTCTCAATACTGACAATGGCCAAGCTAGCCTGGCTTCACATGTTGGTATTTTTGCCTGTTGTCACATTTCATTTCAGTTTTCTTGTCCTTTTGGTGAATGTGGATTGTCACTTAATTCTGGATTAGCAAACATATAGATGCATTATCATGCCACTTTGTTAATGTGCCCAATTTAAGCAGTTCACCTTCACTTCCTTTTGTTACTGTTGACTATTTTGAGCATTTATATTCAAGAAACTAAATTCCCGAGGTTCCAAGATGGCTGCACACTGAGTTTTTAGCTCTCCCAGTGTGAAATCATTAACTTGGCAGAGAAGGACAGTAGACTTGTGTTTATGGGTGAATTTCAGTAACTGCCTAGTAAGTACACTGCCTGGATGCCAAAAATAAAGAAAGAAATATAGAAGACCTGGAAAAACAATCAGCTACAAAAATTGAGGAAGAAACACCGACTAGGGAGAGTTCTGCATCTGTTCAGCAAAAAGTAATGCAACCTTCAGACATGACTTCCAACAACCTACAGGATGATATAAGACAACTGCATACAGACCTGGTTAAAATAAACAAAACACTGATAGAGTATATTAACACAAACAAAATGCTGGAACAAATGGAAGAAGCTTTAAATAGATATTAAGATGAGATAATAAAGTTGCAAAAAAATCAGAGGTCGAAATGAAGAAAAGGCTGGCTGAATAAGAGTCTGCTCAGGAACAGATGTTTCAAAACGTAATAGAATTAGAGGACAGAGTCCATACGGAAAACTTGAGATTTTCTGCAATACCAGAGAAGCTGAAGGAACAGACTTGCATTAAATTCATGAAAACACAAATAAGCAGCTGGAATGGTATTCCAGAGCAGGATTTATTAGTTGAGCGAGCACATCGTGTGTATGCTCCAAATCTATCAATAAGAAAGCAACCTAGACCTTTAATAATAAGGATGAAATCCAACCAGCAGAAAGAATTGATTTTGTCAAAACTGTGGCAGGAGGACAAAATACTAAAAGTAGGTGACAGCAGAGTGTTTGAGGAGAAAGATTACTCATTGTACACCAAGCAAAACAGAAGCAAATTCATCCCTCCTCTACTCAGAGAATGTGGAGATGCAGGTGTGAAATCCAAACTGCTATTTCCAGTCGTCTTCAATGTATTCTTCCCTGGAGGGGAAATGAAGCAGAGACATGACCTGGGTGATGGGGAACAGTAATATAATCAGTAACTTGATGTGGGATTACAAAGCATTAATTATATTTGTGAAATATGAAAGCGCAAGGAAATCTGGAAACATTGGACTTCTTCCAAATTTGTTTGCTGAGTGGGGGAGTCAAGTATATGCCCTACTTCATGTCATTAATGTTCGGAAAAATGCTTTGGGGAGGGGAAGAGAAGGGAAAACGCTAACTGTAAGTAAAGAAAACACATTCTTTTCTTAATAGTACTATATCTGTGTTGCATGGTTTTCTTTGCAACAGGTGTTATTTTTCTCCCCTCTTCTCTTTCTTCTTGTGCAGTTTTGAGAAACATTAAAGAGCCTGGTTAAGGGGGCATGACAGTTCAAACTGATGTGCTTTTTTCTTTCTTGCACTGGAAAATGACTGACTAAGGACCTTTTTTGTTTTAAAATAAACAGCAAGTAAATGAAAAAAGAATACTGAATATTATAGGGTTGTTTTTCTAGCCCTTGCAAATATCTATACTAAGTAGCTTTTCTCCAGCTTGTCTCCATGGAGACAGTCTGGTAAAGAGAAACTGGAGACAGTCTGGTGGAAGATGATTGGCAGAAGGAAAAGAAAAAAAATAAGAGAAACTGGCTATGACGCTGGAAACAATCAGGAGTTTTCCCAGGTGTGACAGCTTTAAAGATGATACAAAACCAGTTAGACTTGAAGTAAACTTCTCTCAGTTTTTTTAATGCACTGGGGATACTAATATAAACAGGTGCTTTTGTTTTTTTTTTGTTTTTTTTCCTTGTTCAACCCTCTCTCTTTTTCTTTGTCCAGTTTTGAAAAATGTAGACACAGCAATGAAAAAAGAATGAGGAGGGGAGGAGATGGGAGGAGAGCATATGGGTCTCATTAACAGAGTATGACAAAATAAAAATCAGTGTGCTTTTTTCCATGCTTGCACAGGGAAATGACTGGGTAAAAACCATAGGCATTATCCAGTAATAAGTTTATGACAAAGCATGTAAATGAAAAAGAATATTAAAGACTGTAAGCCTTTCTTTATGATGAACAAGGTACCCTTAGCAGTTCAGTGTCTGGTTTACATGTCACTAGAAGACAATTTGATAAAGAAAAATGGCTTGGAGAAAGTGTTTACTGAAAGCATTTAAAGTGTTTTTTTCAACTGGAAGAGTTATATACATATAAAAAAAATGAAATAGCATCTACTAATAGCACAGGCTGTACCACGAGTCAGCATGACTAACCTTTCTTTTTGGTTAATTTTAGCCTGTTTGTGTAGCTATCAACTTAGAACTTATGTTCTTATTTGGAAGGAAAAACTTCAATATTTGAAGATGTACATAGTTTTGTGTTATTGTAAAGTTCGTAGGTTTTAGGAGGGTCTTTTGGGGGGGGGGGGCTTGTTTTTCCTGTTTGAGGGCTTTCAAAAAAGCAAAATGTTATGTAAGATGTGACTTAGATGCAAATGGATATGACATGAAACAACTGTACAAGAGACCAAACTGCCGGACAGTATATACATGTAACAAAAAAAGTTGGAACTAGACATTTAGTAAAACAGCAGTTTTTATATAAAAGGTGGTAATAATAAAACTATGTAAGAAAATGATTCCTTCTGTAATGTCTTTCAATCTAAATGGTCTTAAAGATAAAAATAAAAAAGAAAGAGTAGTGAACTATATTAAAAAATGTAGAGTGCAAATAGCTATGCTACAGGAGACGCACCTGGAAAGTACTAAACATGTGAATTTGATAAAGATAGGTTTTCAGGATGGTTATTCAGCGGAATATTTGGGGCAAAGGAAAATAGGAGCTCCAACAGTGATAGAAGAGGGAAAAAAAGATAATAATAGAAGATACGTAGTACTAAGGGACTACTGGCTAGGGAGGAGAATTACACTGGCATGCATTAACATCCCCCCTAAAACCGCTATAATGGAGCTTAAGAAAATGTTGGGAGAAATAATCAGCTTTCAGCAAGGAGTATTACTTATAGCTGGAGACTGGAATTTGGTTGGCAACAGTGAAGATGTGTCTGGGGGGCCTAGAAGGGATAATATAACAAGGGAGGGTAGATTTTTGAAGAAACTTATGAAAATGTTTGGCATGAAATATGTGAATTCAGTACTGGGAGTTCAGAGCAAATTTACATATTACTCACAGAGATACAAAAACTGGGCTAGGCGAGATCTATTTTATATCTCACAAGAACATGTGCATTTAATTGAAGGTCTTGAAATGCACCCAATAACTATTTCGGATCATGCACCAATAACAAAAACGCAAGGTAATGAAAATGAGACACTGGCGCTTCCCCACCTACCAGATGAAAAGAGGAATTTAAGGAATGGATCGTGGACTTGTTTCAGGAGCTACTAGAAGACAGATTTGTCTTCTGAAAACAGCTAAGGAGTGGGATAAAATTAAAGTGGAGTTTAAAACTAAGTTGCAAATAAAAGAAAGGGAGATATGGCTAAACAGTAACAAGAATTATTTAGTGGGACTGCCAAATGTTAAAGTATTCCAAAATAGGAAAAATCTCTCAGAACAGGAAAATAAGCAACTGCAGAATGCTAAACAGAAAATAAGGGATTACTTCGATAATATGCAGAAGTTTAGAAAAACTGCTGTTAAGCAACTGTTTTTTGATAATAATTCTAGAGCACAAAAACTTTTAGCACAACTCAGGCTACAAAATGTGGAAAGGGCAGTCACCAAGCTTAGGGAGCCTATAACAAGGAAGATAACAAGAGGCGCTATAGAAGTATTAGAAATATTTCAGAAATTTCATGAAAATTTGTATAAAACAGAGAAATATGGGGTTCCTATCAGCATTTTGAATGTTGAAAACGCCAAATTTAATTTAATCGTACTGAAATATTTGAAATCTCAGAAGAGCGAACTGACAGAACATCGATTTCTTTACCAGGGAATGAAATTGGTGGGCCGTCATCAGAGTTTGCTATTTCCTCCACTGCGGTGCGGTCTCAGAGTTGGTATATTTAAGTATGGGGGGGTGTTGGGCCCCCACTTCTGTCAGTGTTTAAAGTATTGAAAAAAAATGTTTTTGCACGGAACACTGATTTCTTTCCCTGGGAAAGAAATCAATGTTCCGTCAGTTCGCTCTTCTGAGATTTCGAACACTTCAGTTTGAATAAATTGCATTCGGCGTTTTCAGCATTCGATATGCTGATATAGACCCGAAATATGGAAATCAAGAAAAAGGTACAAATGGAACTGTCTATGGAAGAATTAAATATGCCAAAGTTAGAGGTAGATGAAGCTCAATTACTAACAGGATAGGAAGGGATGAGATAAAAATGGCTATGTATAACTAATCTACAAGAAAGTCAATAGGAATAGATGGTATTCCTGTGGAAGTTTGGAAGTTAGGAGGGAAAAAAAATGATAAAGATCTGGAAGGTTTTGTTTAACAGTACTTTAAGAGTAGAAGTTCCAGCATCCTGGACAAAGGTGGTGGTAACGGTAATACCTAAAGGGGGGTAAAGATCAATCGGATCCAGCTTCATACAGGCCCATTTCATTACTAAACCAGGATTATAAAATGTTTGTCTATAATGGCTAAATGAATGTTAAAAGTGATGCCAAAATTGATCGTTATGGATCAGTGCGGTATTGTGGAGGGGAGGCAAACATTTGACAATATTAACAGAACACTGATGATCCAGAGGGAAGCAGAATGTAAGAAAGTACCTCTTTTACTGGTGGATCTTGATGCAGAGAAAGCATCTGAGAGTAGACTGGGACTTCATGAGCAGGGCAATGGAAGCATTTGCTTTCCCTGATACAATTATAAGGTTGATTAGAAGAATATATGAGGGATTGGCGGTGCAAATTAAAGTGGGTGGGGTCCTCTCCCATAATTTCTGCTTGAGTAGAGGAATCCGGCAGGGTTGTCCACTTTCCCCTTTGTTGTTTGCATTATATTTAGAACCACTGGCAAAGAAAATAAGGGATTCAGAAATGTAAGGATACAATTGGTATGGTTGTCAGGAAAGGCTGGCTCTATTTGCAGATGACATTATTCTATACATGACAAACCCAGAAAGAAACATTACAGTGTTGTGGAACATTTTAAAAGACAGTTTCAAAACTTCTCAGGATACAAAATGAAGCTAAAACAAAGGCGTAGCAGTAAATTATGTACTCACACAACAATTGGTCCAACATCCATATTTATGGGGACATGATAAAATGAAGTATTTAGAAGTATGGATTGGAAATGAATCTGTGGTGGCAGCTAAGGATATGTGGGAAAATACTAAAACAGAAGATAATATAACAAAACTTTGGATATGGATACTAAGATACAAGCCATTAAAATGTTTTTAGTCCCTTTAGCCTTGTACACAGGTCAGGCATACATTTATTAACCTAAGGAGAAATTGTTGACAGCAATTATAAAAAGAGTTGAAGGATTTTATCTGGGAAGGGAAGACAAAAAAGGGTCAAGTGGGATAAGCTGATTCTACCAATAGAATTACCTAATTTGAGGGGCTATTTTACAGCAACACAGTTAAGGCTCTTGTACATAGTACAGGCAGAAAACTATAATTCAAGGTGGAAGGGGGTGATCATGACACAGGGGGGGAGCTCCAGTAATAAGGATAGATTGGGATTTTGGATACAGACTGTTAAGGAGAACAACCAAAATCATACAGAGTATTATATTCATAAAATAGCAGGGAATATTCTAAGAACCAAACCAGTACGAGAATGGAGAAGAGAGGTTTAGCCGATAGGGTTGACTGTGGTCAGGGATACAAATAATAGCAAGAGTGGGCTGGAATTTATTGGAGAAAACTGACAAAGGAACCAAGGTATTGGGAACAAATAACTAGAAAGACTAAGGTAACAGAATGAGGAAAGCGTTTCATACACAGAATGCAAGTAGCTAGCAAAAAAAAAAGAACGCTCAGTCCACAAATCCCAAATGTGATGATATGCACCTAAACGGACCACCAACAAATGCAACCAGCAATTACATTGGCTAAAAAATCTCAATTTATTACTTGTAGTTAAGCGCTTTCACCCACATAAAATTGAGCTTCATCAGATCATAATACACTTTTTACACAGTTTAAATACCACTTTTCATGCCAAAACTTGATGGTGAATATTTTGAATTAATTTAAAGTGATATATCCACCAGTGTTGTAATCAACCAATACTTCCAAAAATTCATTGAATTCTTAATACATATATACCTAAAATATAATTAAATTTGTACATTTAAAAGTTATTTCAAAATATTTTAAAAAGTTTGAAAAAATATTTGAAAAAATATATATACAATTTGATTACACCCAAAAACTACTAACTGTTCACTGTGTTGAACCCTGATCCTTGTACAAATCATTAACATCACATTTAGTTAATTCATCACTACTACGAATGTTATACTGCTGTAATTCTTGCTAAATAATTTTAAAATATATACAAAAACAATATAAATGCTATACATAAACCTTTGTTGTAGGAGCCAATAGGAATATAGATACATGTAAAGGAGTAGAACTGATGAGCCTCACTAACACTACCTTTAATAGAGCATGTATTTTGGAATATGGACCATATTCCAATAAAGTGAAGGAAATCCTGACAAGCAATTGGAATGTTATGATGGTCGATGAAGATTTAGTGAAAGTTATAGGTCCTAAACCATCATTTGTATATAAAATTGGCTGTAACAAAGATGCATTTGGAACGAGGGATAATTAAAAGTAATACAGAAACCTGTATGAACTACACTAAAAAATATGGATGCTGCAATCAATGCCATGCGATAAATGAAGATGAAGGGATTATTTTAAACAATATTAATAAGATAAGGATCAGGTACAAACAAGGCAAATGTAATTCCAAATTTGTTATATATCTGGCAAATTGTATGAAGTGTTCAGGATACTACATATGGAAAACTGAAAGAAGATTCAAGAAACGTATTTATGACCACCTATATAGTATCAGAAGGAAGGATGTAAACAATGTCCTCTACAGACAGAGAAACATGGGGAAATGCATACTTTTTTAAATTTGGAATTTTGGAAAATATTGCAATAGATCCTAGAGGTGGCAACCATAAGGCCACCTTGGGCTACAAAGAAATATGGTGGCAATTATATACTGATGCCTCTACCCCACCGGGACTTAATGACCATATACCCATTAAACCTTAGCAAGGAAGTAGGGAATTTATTACCATATATATTGACACATTAATGCCAATATCAAAAATAGTATAGATGTTTAACAACAAAGGTTTATGTATAGCATTTATATTGTTTTTGTATATATTTTAAAAATTACTTAGCAAAGCATTACAGCAGTATAACATTCGTAGTAGTGATGAATTAAATAAATGTGATGTTAATGATTTGTACAAGGATCAGGGTTCAACACAGTGAACAGTTAGTTTTTGGGTGTAATCAAATTACATATATATTTTTTCAAATATTTTTTCAAACTTTTTTTAAATATTTTTATATAACTTTTACATGTACAAATTTAGTTATATTTTAGGTATTTATGTATTAAGAATTCAATGAAATTTTGGAAGTATTGGTTGATTACAACACTGGTAGATATATCACTTTAAATTAATTCATAATATTCACCATCAAGTTTTGGCACCAAATGAAGCTCACTTTTATGTGGGTGAAAGCGCTCAACTACAAGTAATAAATTGAGATTTTTTAGCAAACGCAATTGCTGGTTGCATTTGTTGGTGGTTCGTTTAGGTGCATATCATCACATTTGGGATTTGTGGACTCAGCGTTGTTGTTTTTTTTTTTTTTTTTGAAGGTAACAGAATGGGAAGAGACAAAAATTTATTTGGACTGCAGATTAGAGATTGCCTTCCCCATCAAGAATTGATATCAGATTACAGGGAAGAGAAAGAAATAGGAGGATCTTAAATGAAAGACCAGCACCGGTATAGTTAACAGAATGTAGAACAGAGGCTGCCATTAAAAAAGGAATAATTAGTAAAGCATATAAAATACTGCATGATAATTACAAAAATCAGAGGAGCTTAGAAAGGATTAGGAAGAAAGATTGGATAAGCAATTCACAAAGAGACAATGGGGGGTCTATGTATATCTCCCAAATATGCAACAAAGTCTAGAAGGTTTAGAATCTTTGCCTGGAAAGTTTTACATAGGTATTACCCCAAGTAGACTCCAAAGAATTTTTCCTCAAGTGGATAGCAAATGCTGGAGGTGTGATGGGCAAGAAAGAGGTAGCTGGGAACATATTTTTTTGGAGGTGTGATTAGCTAGCAGAATTTTGGGATTCCCTGCGGGCTGCTCTGTTGGAGATGCTGGATGGGCG
Source organism: Protopterus annectens (assembly GCF_019279795.1). Lineage (NCBI taxonomy): Eukaryota > Metazoa > Chordata > Ceratodontiformes > Protopteridae > Protopterus > Protopterus annectens. The sequence continues at coordinate 491,503,979 of NC_056731.1, forward strand.
GATTGGACTGACTGGGGAGATGATTTTTTTTGGATTATGCTACAGTATCGGAATTGCCAATACATAGTAAAGCCTTGCTGAGTCTAATTATGGTGGCTGCCAAAAAAAGCAATTACTAGAAAATGGAAATCAAAGTCTAGGCTAGCTTTACTAGAAGTAGTGAATATAGTAACTGAGATAAAACAACTGGAATTGGGATCTTTAGAAAAGGGAAGGAGCAAACTACACAGAAAAAAATGGGAATTGTGGGGAAAGCAGGAATGAGGTTTAAGCGGCATGATTTGAATGAGCTATATAATGCTCAACTGCCAATGACTAGAATGTTTATAAGTGATTAGTAATGTTTACAACTACAGTTGTTTCAATTGTGTCTGTGATGTAAACTGTTTACAACTAAAGTGATTTCATTTTGTATGTTTTTCATTTATATAAATGTAAGATTGCCTTTGTCACATGTGGAAATTTAATAAAGATGTTGAAAAAAAAAAGAAATTTCCCATAACAAGGGAGTTTGATCTGCGAGTACTTCATTTAATTTTTCTGCCACAGGCCTTATACTGGTCTCCCCATTTCCTGCTGATGTGGTTTTGTGCTATCAAAGTATTCTTTTAACAGCAAAAGAACAAGAGCTTCTACAATTTCTGATCTTTGCAAACAAATAAAACATACCACCAAATCTGCGAGTACTTCATTTAATTTTTCTGCCACAGGCCTTATACTGGTCTCCCCATTTCCTGCTGATGTGGTTTTGTGCTATCAAAGTATTCTTTTAACACAGCAAAAGAACAACAAGAGCTTCTACAATTTCTGATCTTTGCAAACAAATAAAACATACCACCAAATCTTCATTGTTTCTCCCAATGAAAAATACAGACCAATTTCTTCAGATTATCCCATTCTGTCCACATGGATGCAAAAAGGAAATGTTCTACTAAAAGATGAAAGCTGCTTTAATATATTATTACTGGAATCCAGTATTCCACAAGATAGTTTATCAAGTTAATGGGGCTAATTTCCTCCACATGTAATGTATAATTATTTTAGGGCTGAAAAAAAAATAGCACTACTGTGTTCATCTACTTTTGCTTACAAAGTGGCATGAAATATATTAAAAACAATTTGCATAACTTTAAGGCATATTTAATGTTAAAAAGAATATTAGATTTTGGAGACTGATACAATTCAATGTAGCCCAAACTGAAACTGAATTTTTCACCAGCCATTAGCAACATAGTTCACTAGCCTCTGGATGTTGGGTCTAGGAAAGACAATATAGTCAGAAGCTTGGGTAAGGACTACCAAATAATTTGGAAGCAACAGTCTAATAAATCTTCACTCAAATTTCTACTTCACCCATGGCTTACCTACTTATGCAACAGACAGTTCACACAACACTCTCTTCTCTTCCCACCCTTCCTGAGGGCCACTTCAATGGATGATCTATTCATGACTTACCTCACTGTAGCCGATGCAGTCCATAACTTAATAACAGCAAAAAAAGGCACTGATACTTTGCTAAGGTTTCAATACAGAGAAGGAAGTAAGAATGAAATGGTTTGTGGCTGATTTAATCAAGGAGGAGAGAGTAATCAAGATTGCATCAGACATTCAACTTCTCAGAACAATGCAAGATCAGTTTTAAAATATAACCAACAATGGCTTTGCATTATCTTAATTTTCCTGAAAAGGTTCGGACTACATGGCAAATAAAAAATAACTCTAATATCTACAAAAAATGCTAAGGCTTGAATACTTCCAAGTTGAAACACTATTTATGCGGCTTGTGGATGCACATTTTTCTCATAAGTGCTAAAAGTTTATTTGTATCACTATACTGTAATTGTTATAGGTCCATAGCCAAGTATTAAGCTAGCTCCCCTTGTGGGTCATTTTAATCCTAGCCAGTTTCCTTTTTGGTACTCAAACTAACCTATCCAATTTGGTTATAGATTGGCCTTATCTATCTTATGACTGATAATTATATAGATTGCCCCTAATGTGAATAACTGGGATCATACACAGATAATCGGAGGTGATTCATGCATGGGATAAAGCATTTAGGAGCTGCTACTGTGCATTAGAATAACAGGGTCAGTCCTGGGGCAAACTTTTTTTCCCATCCATAGATATAAGTTGCACTTGAATATGAACAGGGATGAACTGTGCTTTATGTGGATGGGGAGTCTGTTTCAGAGCAGCGGTATCCTCTGCAAGACATACCTGTCCCTCCAAACCATTCTGTTGTGTTGCAGAAGAGGTTTAGATCCCTACAGCAAGTATTTTTGATGCCATATGACTTGCTGATATGTGGTAAATCCATAACTAATGGTTTGGAGTATGCCTTGTATGCCAGACACAAGTCACCTCTTAGAAGTCTGTACGACACAGAGTACAGTGATGGGGTCTGTACGACACAGAGTACAGTGATGGGGCTCCGAGTCAGTCCATGTACAAACTTTGTTTGGGCATTGTGTCCTTTTAGTAAGGTATTTCTGTGGGCATTCTAGCTATTACATATGCCTAGGTAGAAGCATGCCAAAGGGGGCATTATATTCAATGACTAGCCTAATGAGGGCTAAATAAAGGGGGGGGCAATAACATCCCTACATCTAGTCACAAGCCATTGGTTTATAAGTTGCACAATACAGAAAGACTTTCTTACAACAATAGACATATGTTGGTCAAAAATTAGGTCACTGTCCACATATGTTCCCAAATTTTGAATTGGGATAGTTCTTTAGGGACATATTGCCAATGTGGTAGTTCCCTGAGGTAGACAATTTTCCATGATACAATGATGCATTTTTCAACATTTAGTGTCAGTCCATGATTTTGGCACCAGTTATTTGAGACAAGCCTTCATGCAGGATGGCCAAGTCATGTGGGGATTCAGTGACTGCTTCTAGGTTGCAGTCATCTGTAAACTTAATCAGCCCGAGCCCTTTGATATTGACTTTTACTTTATTAAAGTAGATGCCAAACAGAAGAGCTCCCAGGACAGAACCCTGGGAGACTCCACTGGCAACTGGTCTCTTTGTGGAGGCAACTCTATTTTGATTATTGGATTCCTATCTGTGAATAAGTTGGCAATCCAGCAGTGATATAGAAGTTTATTTCCAGTTTATTTAGATTTTCTATATGTCCGAATGGGGCACTGTGTCAAAAGCTTTGGCCAGGTCAAGGTATACTGTGTGTAACAATTTACCTTTGTCCGTTGCTTTGTTGACATCTTCCGAAAAATCCACCATGTTAAGTAAGCATGAGCTGCCCTTGAAAAATCCAAACAGACATTGGTCCAGTGACTGGAGGTTCCCCATGTTCCTTCTCATTAATTCCATGACAAGTCTTTCCCTGGCTTTGGGTATGAGGCTGGTCAGATGTAAGGGTCTATAATTGCCAGAGTCTGTGGAAAGTCCACTCTTATGCAGGGGATGACTCTTGAATAATTCCACAGTACAGCTGCTATCAGTATTCTGTTTTTTTTTTTTTGGTAATGTCCGAGTCATGGCAGGAAGATTCAAGATGGTGGCTGTGTGAGGAAAAGATTAGTGATTCTCTGGATAGTCTTACTTCTTTGACTGAAGATGTTTTAAGGAAGTTAAGCAGATCAAATGGCTACAGTCTGTAACTAAAGACTTAATTAATAAGCATTAAAAACTTTCCATGTAAGAGAAGCTTACCTCTTCACAGTAGTCTATGATTTCAGAGATGCAGGTAAAAAACTAAAATTAGATGATGCAGAAAACAGACACCACTGCTACAACTTCCAGATAAGACTATAAGAAGGGAAGGGAAGTGAAATGGAGACCCTATCTGCTTTCTCAAAATAGAGCAATCAAATATTACAACTGAATAACTCTCACAGTCCAGGAAAATGTGCTCAGAGTAACACATCAAGAAATAAAACTAAACCTACCAAGGCATTTAATAGTCCATTCCTTGAAATTAAACAGAGTTTTTCCTCTGAGAAAAGGTAGAAAGCTGAGTCAGTTGTTATGTACAGCTGTTGCCCTTGTTAAGCCACACCATACTACGATAACTACCTTTTTAACAAGAAAGGTATGATTCCTGCTGCAAAGCGCATCAGATACCTTTACTTATAACAGAAGTTATGTCCAGCCTGCAAGCTATATTTGTAAATCTTCAAAAAGCTATTGCTTTTATACTAGTGTCTCAAAGATCAATAATTTCTATACCTCTACCACAAGTTGAAATAGAAGTGGACAAAGGTCATAGGGTTAAGAGATGAGTTGACTCCTCAATGTTAACATCCCCAAACAAGTTGCCATTAGGTAAGAGACTTAAATCTTAATATGTTCACAGGAACATAAAATACAAGGCAACTGACTCAAAAACTCCATTTACAACTTGCCAATACCCACCATCAGGAAGGGCATAGCAAGTCATTCAAAGAGTAAATTCAGGTACCCATCCAATCATCCAGGATTAAATGTGAAGTATACTAGGAGCAATTTTGCTTAGTTCTTTGTTAAGTGGGGTAGCCTATGAAGTTTGTTCTATTTTTGTGATGGTGGAGATTTAAGTCACTACTTCTGGAGCTACTCCACTTGTACAGATACAGGTCACCAAGGTGGACGGGGTCCCTGATGATGCAGAGTACAAGGCATAGATCAACCTACAACAGCCTACAAGAAATTCAGTAAAGTGACAGCACTTCAAGACTTTTCTGGTAGCTCAAAGAATTTAGGTCAACAATATGCATGTTTAGGAGCCTCTGTGTCCTTTACATTTGCTTACTATGTCCAGAAAATTACTTTCCAATGAAGGTATTGTAACTAATTGTTATAATTTGGGGCTGTATAAAGAGGGATGAATACTACTTTTTACATTGATGATAGGCCTTTAGAAATATCCTTTAGAAATATTAGTTGTGCTAAACAGAAGGATCTTCTAGCTACTGATACTACATGGTGGTCAAAAGAGAGGGAACCATCAACCCAGGAACTAAGATCCCTGATTGCATTATCATTTAGGAGTTGGGTACTGGGTGCACTGTAAGTTGAGTGAGACAGTTTACCAAATGTGACAATACTTTTTTGCCTTTAATAACAATTCAATTGATCTTTTTTTTCTTTCTTGCATTTCATTTTAGCCCTTTTTCTATATCCCACATATTTAAAGGCAAGTTCCAGCTGTAATGAAAGTCTAGAAGGAAATTGGACAATAACCCCCAGTTTGCAGTTATCTGCAAACTTAAGTTAACCAAAGGTCCTGATTCCTGGCCTAGAAATTGCAGACGTAGATGCCAAAAACAAAGGGTCCCAGTATTTAGTCATGGGACACACCATTAGTTACCTTCATACTTTGAGTAGGTACCTGCTGTCTTAATTATGTGGTTCCCAGCAAACCACTTCACCAAAACAGAAAAACCTGCCTAAATACTGTGTAACCTTCTCAAAGAAGTTAGCTAAACTGAGTTTTCAAGATCTCTATTCCAGAAAGCCAAGCTGATACGAGTCCAGTCTGATAAGGTTTTTGACATATTTTATGAACTCAGATACGATATGTTCCATTGATCTGTAAACCAGTCTAGTCAGGCTAAGGAGTCTATAGTTTCCTAGGTCAGTGGTAGGGCCACCCTAGCGTAGAGGCCTCACGACTTCAATTCACCATACTTGGGTGAAATCTTGCAGTAAAACACAGGTTGAACAATATGAGGAGGGGATTCCAACACCTTGTTTGGTCACTGAAGCTGGCTACTCTTCGTCCAATCAAATGAAGGCAACATAAAACAAGCTCAGTTTTTCTCTATTCTCTAACCACGAAACACATTCATACCTTTAATGGATCCTCACCCATAAGAAGCTGCGGAGCAAACCTTAGACAGAGCATCAGCATTAAAGGTAGTAGATGTAGTAACACACAGCCATATACCACCTTAAAGGCTTTTGGAGTACTGGGATTTGTTTTTTTTTTTTTTTTTTTTTTTTATCATAGGTATATACTGGAATTACATTCCATTAATCACATCGCCAGAGTAGTCAGGAAATCCTTCTACGTGGCACATCTCATCATGAAAGGGTTCTCATCCAGTAAAAAAGGGGTCATTGTTCCCCTCTACTTGGCACTCATTAGACCCATTATTGAGTACAACACCCCTTTTGGAATCTACCTCACAAGACATCTGCAACAGCTGGAAAGGCCACAGAAGTACCTCACCAAGAGGATTACGGACTTCAAACAGATGTCCTATAATGACAGTCTCAAAAAACTCCAGTTTTACTCCATAGCGTATCGCCTACTCTGAGGTGATCTCTGCCTAACATACAAAGCTATGTCAAATCCAGACCTGTTGGACATGCTACACCTAAAGAAATCCCAATCCCTCCGGGATACACCCTCTAGGGACCTAAACCTTGTCACCACAATAAATAGAAAATGCTGGAGGGATAGATTCCTGTCCCAGAGACTTCCCATACTCTGGAACAAGCTACCTATCTATGTCAAGCAAAGTTCCTCATTAGCACTCTTCAAGAAAAATCTTAATGAATGGATGGGAATTAGGAAATTCACCCTGGGTATCATTTCTGTGGCTCTGCTCGACAGGGGCACAGGAAAGTGGCAAAAGCCAGGGAACCTTGTTGGCTAGGCTTACATAGGCCCTAGGGCCGACAGCCTAGTACCTACCTATGAACCTATTACTCTGACCTGTTCAGGCTGTTATTTATGCATATTCTAGCAACATGTTAGTAGCTGTGGTGGGGAAAGTTCATGCTTTTACAATATAAACAGTCCGCACGCAGCCACAGTCTTAGTGGAATATGCAAATTCTTCATGTTCACTACATATCCTCTGACTGGAATTCCTTTGCACTGAAAGCAATACCAGACATCTGGATAGGTCTCAACGGACTGACACCTCTGTTATACATAGGCAAAAAGTTTACCATACTATATTTATGATATCAGACTTAAAATAACTTTGTACATTTACACTACATATTCTGAATGACAGTGTCAACATGTCTGAATGTCATGAGAAATGTTTTGCATTTGCAAGTAATACAATTGCATCACAACTGACATTATGAAGGATATGAAGTTGGAACTCAGATGCATGTTATTATTTAGTGACTTCTGTCCTTGGTGATTTGCCACAAATTTCTCAGAAAACCATAAATTTTATGAGCAGCAAGCTAAAAGCATGAGGCAAAAATCTGGAAAGTTGAGAAGTACACCACAAATTATTTCTCTTGTGCACATTTTTTAAACTATTTGCTAAGCTCTTCTGACATCTAGTGGTCATTTGAGGATCTTTTCATTGCAACCCCATATTCATAGATTCATAGGATTATTACTAGGCTAACTGCCCTCATGGACCATTTTTAGCCTAGCCAATTACCCCCTGTGAGAATTAAACCCTGCACCTTGTGTTTGTAAAGTAAACACCTTAACCATTACACCACCCTCTCTTATATGTGCTGTATTGGATTCATATTTCAAGGACAGCCTACATAGTATACATGACCATTTTGTTTTACCGATGGTTTAGGACTGGTATTTTCTTGTTTCCTTGTAACACATTAAAACTATAATGGATTGGGCCCACCCTTTTGAATGATGTTGGAAGTTTTGCATACTTTCATAATCTCTGTAGAAAGTGTGATTTGTCATGCAAGTTCTTTGCTGCATCAGGTCCTCACTATATTATTAGGGTTCCTGACATATACATTTGTGCTTTCCAAGTTATAATTCACATCACTCTGTTTAAAGTTACAACATGGGCTTACTTCCTCACTCTGTCTTGTTTATTTTTACACATCTAACCTCTGGGCTGGAAGCAGACCGATAATTCACTGGTCTACTAAAATAGCATAAGTGTTTAATTTACTGTAAAATCGCTAGCTAGAGTGTACTTCTATGTTTGCAAAACATGGTTTTTCACTTGTATATTGTTTGGGTTCCATAACCCGTGGTGGTGGTGCTGCGGTAGCATTGTCGCCTCACAGTAAGACGCTGTCCGGTTCGATTCTCAGCTACAGCATCTTATGCGTGAAGACATGCGCGAATGGGCGTACTTTCATTGAAGGTTGTGCGTCAGGGCTGGTAACTCTGCACGTAAAAATCAGCTAGCAATCATTAGCGGACCGAAGTTCCGCTGTGGCGACCCCTAACCAGGAAAAGCCGAAAGACACAACATATTGTTTGGGTTCCATACAGAGTACATTAGACCAATTTGTTTTACTTTTTATACATTTGTTAGCCAGGTAAAGCCACTGGTGAAAAGTGTCCTTTTTCAGAAGCAACATCACAGTACCAATTACAATACATTTATTTTGTCTTGTGTGAGTGACAGGTTCATAGGTAAGTACTAGTCTAGTTGCACTTGTGGGTCATTTCAAGCCTTGACCATTTCCCCTTTTGTGCTTGAGATAACCTATCCCACTTGGTTATAGACAAGCCTTACACATCCAATTGTTAATAATTATATAATACCTCTAATGAGAATAACTGTGATCATACCACTGATAATGTAAGGGGGACTCATGCATGGTATGAAGCATTTAGGAGCAGTCTCAGTCCATTAGTAATACAGAGGCAGTCCTGGGTAAATTTTCTGTTTCACATCCATGGACAGGGATGAATTTTGTTATACCTGTCCCTCCAAACCATTCAGACAAAGTTTAGATCCCTAGGCCAAGTACTTCTGATGCCAAATGACTTGCTGTTGTGCAGTAAATCCATCATAGTAGTTCAGAGAATGCCTTCTGTGTCAGACACAGGACACCTCCTAGCAGTCCGTAGGAGCTTTGAGTTGGTCTATGCAAGACATGTTGTTCAGGCCATCTCTGTGGCATTCCAGTTGTTGCACGTGTCTGGACAGATACACGCAAAGGGTACATTACATTCAATGACTGGGCTAATGAAGGCCGAGTAAAGGGGAACAAGGACATCCCTAGATCTAAACACAATCCCTTTGTTTATTAGCTAAGCAACATAAAAGGACTTTCTTACAAGAATAAACGCATGTTGGTCAAAAGTTAGGTCACTGTCCACAAACGTTCTCAAATTAGAACAAATGGGTTAAATCCTAAGGAAGTTTTGTCAATGCTGTAGTTCCCCTGGTATAGAGGACTTCCCAAAGGATGCAATAATGCATGTTTTGGCATTTAGTTTTAGTCCATGATTTCGGCACCAGTTATTTATTTGAGACATACCTTTCTGTAGGATAGTCACGTCATTTGTGGATTCAATGACTGCTCCTAACTTGCAGTCATCTGCAAACAGCCATCCAGAGCCCTTTGGTATTGGCTTTTACTTCAAAAAGTAGAAGCCAAACAGGAAAGGTCCCAACACAGATCCCTAGGGACTCCACTGGTGACTGGTCTCTTTGTAGAGGTAACTTTCACAATTTGGATTATCTTAGCAATGCATCAAATGTTCTAGTAATTACAGGTTAAATCTCAGATTACCTTTTTTTGGCTTTGAGTAATAGAAGTGACATTTATATGTTTGCAGTCTAATACTGTAGTGAGTTGTGTTTGAATCAAGAATAATTAAGGTGTTCTCGGTTTCTTGTTTAAACCTGTTAGACTCATTTGATATAGTGGTTGTGGATTTAAGTAAAAGTGTAGTTACATAAGTGGACACCTTTGTTGATAAGGTGGATAAATCAATGGTTTTGGTAACATTTTAGCCAAAGACGTGTTTTTTTCCACACATTTGATTACCATGAAAGTCTAACCTGGCAAAGTCTTACCTGAATTATAACCTCATGAGGAAAACTTTGTACTTTAAAACATTGTTATATAATTTATATGTCTACTGCCGTAATATCTGTAAATACAAAATATGCATAAATAAGAAAGTGTAACATTTTCAAATAACTTACATAGTGTGATAAGCTCAGAGACCTCTTGAATAGTTACAGACGAAAACAATTACGAAACAGAGTTATTTTATGTATGACAGAGGGTAGTAATATTACAAATGAGATATCTTTTATTATTCTCACTGTCTTTAGTCATTGATAACCTGCCTGGACAGTTTTCCCATAATGTGTAGTAGATTGGGTGATTTGTTTGGGTCATCAAATGAAAGCGGAGATATTATAAGGTGAATTTTAGTTTTTTTACTTAAAAGCAAGCCATTTATATGTTTTAATGGCTAGCAAAAAAATTGTCCATTTGTAATCAGTTCTTGCACTCTCATAATTTACTTGAGATGCTCATAACCAATAGGCATTAATTTACTTGAGATGCTCATAACCAATAGGCATTGTAAAAGACCTACAGATATCAACTAACTACTGCGGTTTCTAATGAGAGTGAACAATCTCATTTAAGAGTCCCTGCAGATGATTACAAAAATGTTGGGATTTTATGTTATGTCATTAACAACTACTACCTTTGAACCAATTAAATTGGAATTGCTTCAGGTTTCAATTTTTTAATTTACTTAAAGTATCAACTACACATCTATTATCATTACTTGCTCTTAAGTCAAGATACACTGCCTGTTAACTTATGTAATACTGGTTTCTAGGAAAATGACAAAGAATGGTCGAGAAACATTGATATATGTATCAGAGTGCTTTGTTTAATATGGATACTATCTTATTAGAATTTGAACATATTAAAGGTAAATCCTCGATTTATACATCTTTAAATTTCATTGAATGATGAACACTTGTGCAATATATAATTATTACCAATAATAAAACTGAATATTAGAAATCTTTGAACTGATTTAATTGCTAGGTAATTATTTTTATAAACAATTTAAGAGTGGGGAATTCTTCATATCTATGCCTCATACCAAGTTAATTACATATATACACATATACATAATACATTTGGTTAATAGATCATCTTTGATTTTAATATTAATATACAAGAAAAAAATGTTAATTTTAATCTGGTACGATAAGATATTAAATACAATATTTCTTTAATTCTTCTTTACAAAGTAGTCTCCTTTAAACAATGTATTATTTAAGGAGCTCAGATAAACTGACAAAAAAGTCATGTGGGATAATCTGACAGACTTATCCTTATCTGTCAGATTAGGAATGATTTTCTTCTCTGTTTAAGCAGGATTAATATTTATTTTAGTGTTGTCCTAAGTAGATTTTTACTTAAATGTTTTTTTCTTTTTTTTTTTTCTTTTATGCCTGACTTGTAAGTTTTATTTTCCTTTCTTTCAAAAGAGAAAGTATGCTTGGCTATACTAATTTGTTACAAACTAATACACCTTTATCATTAAAGAGAGAGACTTGTGTGTTAGAAATACTTAAAGTAGATCCACTTTTAAATAGCAATCTGATATGGATCTAATGTTGTTATCCTTAAATACTAATGGCTTAAATAATCCAACCAAAAGTTCTAATTTATTAAGATATTTAAAATTAAATAAAGCACAAATAGTTTTTCTTCAAGAAACCCATTTTAGAATAAATATATATGGAATCCTAATGAATACATCACTCTAGTTCAGTCCTGTTATAAACCCAAGACCAGAGGAGTGACAATCCTATGGAAAAAGAACATTACTAATCCTGAATGATAATCCTATGGAAAAAGAACATTACTAATCCTGAATGATAATCCTATGGAAAAAGAACATTATTAATCCTGAAATTATTTACAAATATGAAGATAAAGAAGGTGGTATAGCTCTCATTATACTGAAATTTAAAAATAGGATATGGACACTAGTAAATTTATATTGGTTACCTGGTATTGGAGTAGGAACTGTCAAAAACATTTAGATCTTATTACTAATAAATATAAAGGTAATTTAATAATAGGAGATTTTAATTGTTTTATGGATAATTCTGAAACTACTAATATGAGATTTCTTTGATTGTCTTCCACTGCAAAACTCTTAAAAAATGGACTGGAGACTTTTAAACTAATAGATACATTTAACAGCAAATAAATTAACTCTAACATCGTCTCATCAACATTATAGATTTGGTACTCAAAGATAGACAAAATCTCAGGACTTGCTTTTAAAAATGAACACTTTTTCAATAGTTCCGTATCCACTATCTTATTATAATCCCCATGTTTTGAAAATTCAAACCGATTTTAAACCATTAACTTTTACATCTAAAATTCCACCTTGTATTACAAAAATTAAAGAATTCAGACCGTGGTTACTGTCAGATCTCCAAAATTTTCTTGACATTAATTACAGTACCGAGATTGATTATGAAATTTTATATATATATATATATATATATATATATATATATATATATATATATATATGGCAAAACATTTACCTGGTTTAAAAGCAAAATTAAAGAATGGGATTCAGAACTGCAAGAATTACAATCTCAATTTATGGTACTTAAAACTGAAAAATTCTCAGATTACTTAGATAATAAAAAGAACGTTGAAGAGCTTAATAAAAATATACTGAAATTTTAACTCACAAAACTAATTTAGCATTGGAAAGATTAAAAACAAATTTTTATGCAACTTCTCCTAAACACTTACATAACTTATCCAGGAGGATTAAAATGCAATCCAAAGCCACTAACATCGTTAACATTCTGCATGAAAAGAAGGGAAAGAGGGTGTCTGATAGAGATGATATTCCTGACGCCTTTAAACATCATTATGCAGAACACTACAGAAATGGAAACCTTTCAACTGATCAATTAAACCTGGAAGCAATTACTTCTAAACTGAAAAAATTTCCAATAGATTTAAAACTAGATCCAAGGTCAATTTCATATAAGGAAGTCATCAACAAGATAAAGGAAAGTAAATCCAATAAAGCTCCAGGAATAAATGGCATCATCTTAGAAATGTACAAGATTTTTCCAAAATCCATATCTTTTTTTTATAAAACTTTACTTGAAGTTCAATCGCAAGCAATAATACCTCCCTCTTTGAGATGCTCTTTAATTACACGAATTTCAAAAGAAAATAGAGACCTCGACTACTGTAGCTCTTATAGACCAATATCCTTACTAAATAATGACTACAAAATATTTATGTCAATTATAGTAAATAGAATGAAAATTCCCATATCTAAAATTATTAACAATGATCAAACTGGATTTATATACAATAGACATACACATGACAATATTAAAAAGATACTAAATATTGTAGAGTTTTTAAAAAGGGAAAAAAAAAAATCGAGAAGCGTTGATAGTTGGATCACATATACAGAAAGCCTTTGATTCTCTAAGATGGGATTATTTATCTAAAGTTTTAGTTTTATTTAACATTCCCCCATCTTTTTCTTCATTCATAATGAACATTTACAAAAATAATTTAGCTCATAGGTTGGTACTAGGCTATCAGCCCTAGGGCCTATACAAGCCTAGCCATAACAATTTCCTGGCTATTTCTTCCCACACTGTTTACTTCCCTGGACCCCTGTCTAACAGGGAGACTGACGTGATCCCTGGGGTGAATTTCCTTTCTCCCATCCAATCGTCAAGGTTCCTTTTGAAGAGGGCCAAAGAGGCACTCTGCTTGACATGTATGGGCAATCTATTCCAGAGTCTGGGGAGTCTCTGGGTCAGGAACCTATCCCTCCAGCATGTTTTGTTTATTGTGATGACAAGGTTTAGATCCCTGAAACGTGTGGCTCTGAGGGATTGGGATTTCTTTAGCATGTCCAACAGCTCTGGGTTTGACATGGCCTTGTATGTTAAGTAGAGATCGCCTCTGAGTAGACTATATGCGACAGAGTACAGCTGGAGTTTTTTTAAGGCGGTCAGCATAGGGCATCTGCTTTAGACCTGTGATTCTTTTAGTGAGGTATTTCTGTGGCCTTTCCAGTTGTTGCAGATGTCTTGAGAGGTACATACCAAATGGGGCATTGTATTCTATAATGGGTCTAATGAGGAATGAGTACAGTGGGACAATGACCTCCTTTTTTCTGGATGAAAAGCCCTTAGTGATGAGGTGTGCCACATAGAAGGATTTCCTGACTGTTGCGGCGATGTGGTTATCAAAGGTAAGACCAGTGTCCAACTGTGTCCCTAAGTTTCTTATCACACTTTCGGTGTTTAGTGTACTGCCACCTATATGGTAATTCACGGATACATGTTTTTTTCCCAAAGGGGATAACTATACATTTCTTGGCACTGAGCTTGAGCCCGTAGCTCTGGCACCAAGCATCTGTTTCTGTAAGGCCCTTTTGCAGAGTATCCACATCATTTGGGGATTCAATAATGGCTCCCAGTTTGCAGTCATCTGCGAACTTTGTTAGCCAGAGTCCCTTAGTGTTGGCCTGTACTTCAGAGAAGTAGATGCCAAACAAGAGCGGTCCCAGGACTGAACCCTGAGGTACTCCACTTGTCTAGCACTGGATTTGGAGCCGGCTACTTTTACAGTGTGGGTTCCATCAGTAAGCCAGTTAGCAACCCATTGGGTGATGTAGGGATTAATGGCCAGCTTAGTATGTTTATCTATGATTCTAGAGTGGGGGATGGTGTCAAAGGCCTTGGCAAGGTCTAGATAGGCTGTGTGGACCACCTTACCCTTGTCCAGGCTCTGGAGACTGATTCGAAGAAGTCAATCAGGTTCAGGAGACAGAATTGGCCCTTCACAAACCCAAACTGGGTGGGGTCCAGTGTTTGAAGGTTGCCAATGTCTTTGTTTATAAGTTCCATGATAATACACTCCATGGCCTTGCAGATAAGGCTCGTCAGACTAATGGGACGGTAGTTTCCGGGATCCAAGGTGGATCCCCCTTTGTGGAGTGGGATAACTGTAGCTTTGTGCCACTCAGTGGGCATGAAACCTGAGGTGAGGCTATGATTAAACATGACACTTAGGTGTGGTGCCAGTTCATATTGTAGTTCATGTAGTACACAGCCCGGGATGTCATCTGGTCAAATGGATGCTGTATTCTTAGCTTTGGAGAGTGTGTTTTTTACCTGTGCGGCCGTTATTACCGGAATTTGGCAATCTTCCGGTACTGAGATGGGCCATTTAGGGGGTGAAGTTGGCACTGAATCTTATGTTAAAACTAGGACCTTTCACCTCAGAATCCATTTGTCTCACCAAAGGAACTAAACAGGGATGTCCCTTGGGTCTACATTAAATCAGCGAATGCTTAAAAAGCAAATGCTGAGTTATCGACCCTCTAAGCGAAAGCTGAAAATCCCGAACACTCGGAACAGTGATTTTTTTCCCCAGAGAGAAAAAATAAATAAATAAATTGCTGGACCATTTTTGGGACTTTACCATTTCCTCCACTGTGGTGCAATCTGGGCGTTGGTATATTTAAGTTTTGAAGTTTTTTTTCCCCCCAGGGGTATAAATAAATAAAAATAAAAAAATAAAATAAAAAATCGCTGCTCCGAGTGTTTGGGATTTTAAGCTTTTGCTTAAAGAGGGTCGATAAATCAGCGTTTGCTTTTCTAAGTGTTCGCTGATTTAACATAGACCCTGTCCCTTGTCACCCATCTTGTTTGCATTAGCTATAGAAATATTGGCTATTCTAATACGCATTAATCCAAAGATAAAAGTTATAGATATATATATATATATAAAATCAGTACAATTCAAAAATAATGTTTGCTGATGATGTGCTTCTCACAATACCTAACTCTAAAAAGTAATAGAAAAATTAGATTTATTAATCAGGAAATTCTACATGATTTTGGGACTTCACTTTAATAAATCAAAATCAAAATTTTTGCCACTGAACAAAAATAAATACATCCAAACAAATAAAAACAGTATTACTGGGAAACAAGTTACTACATTAAATTACTT
This sequence comes from Protopterus annectens, assembly GCF_019279795.1. Lineage (NCBI taxonomy): Eukaryota > Metazoa > Chordata > Ceratodontiformes > Protopteridae > Protopterus > Protopterus annectens. The sequence continues at coordinate 491,519,694 of NC_056731.1, forward strand.
GGGAGTTGTACTATGTAAAGATATGGAACAGATAATATTATTGTAATTAACAGTTAATACAATAAAAAATTCTGTAAATAAATGGAATAAAATATTTCTGACCTTTGAGGACAAACTACAGTCGATAAAAATGGTCTTGCTCCCCAAGATCCTATACGTAGTTCAAGCTACTATGTTGCTTCCTGAAAGACAGTTCCTTAAGTAAATAAACTCACTTCTATTAAAATTTCTGTGGTCCCTTAAAAGAAAGAGTGGCTCTCGCCCATCATATTAGATCTTGGGAGCAAGGAGACCTAAACTTTCCAGACATTGAATCTTACATAAAAGCTTCTATGTTTAAAACTATTACAGATTGGATAAATCCCAATTATTCCTTTAATTGGCAATTATTACATTCTCTCATATTAATACATAAAAATACCTTTTCAAAAAACTTTGTGGTAACAGAGTTAATAAACTATGGTGTCTACTAGGTATTAATGTCCAATACAATATATCAAAACCTACTAAATTAAATTTGATTAATCACCCTTTTAATGCTTTTAGAAAGTTTGTTAATGTAAATATGGAGACAAAACTTTGGGTTGATGCACTAATTCCCTTTAGCATTACTAAGAACTTTACCAGTAGAGTACATAAGGAAGTTCTTACAAATTGTGAACAAAATCATTTTTTCTGTTGGCAACAATGCATTAGAGACTTAAAGGTCTTGGATAATTAATATATAAAGACATTTTATAATATATCATCTCAAGACTAGTTAATACTACAGAGCATTTTTAACATACTCTCAATAACTGTGTAAAGTAATCAATAATTCTTCCCATAAGAATATTCCTAAATTCGTAAACAGACTGTTTAGAATCATTTACAAAAATCTTCATTTGAAGAATGCCATTTCAAACCTATAAAGGGAGATAACCTTTAAAACAAATCAAATCTTTATCTTTTACTTTCTGTTAAACTCGGATCCAATTCACAATATTGGATAATTTTCAACTGGAAATTTTTACATAGAGCTTTTTTAACTCAGTCCAAAAAAGGTTCGTGCTACGCTGAAATCCAGTTATCGTAACAACCAAAAGGTAATCCAAAAAAGAGCAAAAACGATACTGGATACTGCTGTGGTTGAAAACTTTAAAATTTATTGTAACAAAAATGAGTGCTTTCGGGCTAAGCCCTTCCTCAGATAAATTCTCTTTACAAACACAGTCATTTTAAAATCCACATTGTCCAATGAGAAGTTAATAAAAAACCCGCCTGTTTTTTAGGGCTGGCTTAAGTGGTACTACATCATTCAGCCCTGGATACCTATGGGCTGTTAACTCCAAAATCCATTTGGATTCTGTTAACTCTGTCATCTCTCTGATGTCACCCTCCCCCTGCTGTTGAGTTTTATATTAGCTATTATCCTAAACCTGAAGCTATGTGTTGGATTAGCCCTTACATGCCTATAGAGGGCATTATGTTCATCACTGTTTCTTATGGAAGATAAATGCTGTAAAATCCTAACTTTCAGCATATTATTAGTCTTTCCAACATAATAACTAGGGCAGAGTAGACATTCGGCCAAATATATCACATCTGTCGTCCCACAAGTCGCCCTCCCTTTCAGAAAAAACTTTTTGCCATTAACAGGGTGTACAAAAACGGTCTCCTTATTAATGTGGGCGCAGGTCTTACATGTTCCACAAGGAACAGTGCCTACTCTAGTCATAAAGGGTCCACCACTAGTGACAATCCTTTCCTTACAAAGCATGTCTTTCAAGTTTTTGTTCCTTCTATACCCAAATTGTGGGCCATTGCCCACTATATTTCTTAAACTGTTATCACTAGTGATGATATTCCAATTCCTACATATTATATCACAGACTCCCTTTATGTTACTTCCATACGTCAACATCACTTTTTGTCTCTTCTGCACAGAGCTTATAATTTTATTATTGTTCATTGCTCCCTGGGTCCGATTAATCCACGGTTTTGTATATGCTTTTTGTTACAATAAATTAAGTTTTCAACCACAGCAGTATCCAGTATCGTTTTTGCTCTTTTTTGGATTAGCTTTTTTAACTCCTGATAAATTTGCAAAGATTAGTTCATCAAGAAATGGGCCGTGTTGGAGATGTTAGCAAACATCAAAAACTGATTGACATCACATCATTTATAACTGTACTGATATTAATGTTACTCCAAAATTTTTAAAAATTTCTTGAAAGCTTTATTTACAGAATCCTTTGTTTTATCTAAGACTCTAATATTAAATGTAAATGATGGTCCCCAACTGAATGAAATAAATTTGCATTTGTTATGGCAATATTAGCAATTGCCAGGAAATGCATAACAAGACGATGGGATTCCAAAACAATGCCCAATATGGAAGACTTCTTATCTCTACTGAAGAAAACAGCTTTGATGGAGATTAAAATCAAAGAACTCAGAACTCGCCCAAAGCCATTAATCAATAATCCTTGAAGAAAAGTCTTGCAATTGATTGATACTATGCAATTGGACCCAGTATCTCTCTCTGTATATGTATATATATATATATATATATATATATATATATATATATATACATATATATATATATATACACATACATACATATATATATATATACACATACATACATATATATATATATATATACACATACATACATATATATATATATATATATATATATATATATATATATATATATATATATATATATATATCTATATCTATATGTGGGTGTATATATATATATATATATATATATGAATAACACAATCCCAGAAACGAAATGCAAGGCAGATGAAAAATGTATAAACAGCTAAGTCGTACACAACGAATAATCCTTCTTCACTCCAAATGGATAAAAACACAGGTTTATTCACAACAAGGATGTAAGCGCTTTCGCGGAGCTCACCTCCGCTTCATCAGACATACTAACAATTCAACATCCAACAATATATATAGTGCATCAATTGACTAATAATTCAATTAAATTCCTTAAATGCTGATTGACATTCAGAGGTTAGGCTCGCACTGGGGATACGGTCTTAATGAACATGCTAGTGTTAAACCTATACTTAAAGGTAGAAGACTACGTTAACTTTATTTTATTACTTTGCATGATATTCAACCCCCTTAGGTAGTAAATTGTGTGTGAAAGTTGTATTTTTGTCGTATTTTGGTCTCTTGTCTGTGCGCGAATACATGAATGTGTGGGTGCATGCATATGTGCGCACATGTGCATGCTTGTGGATGAATGCACACCTTTGTGTGCATATCATTATTAATATTCTTGCATGCATTTTTTAAGAAATTGTTTATTTGATGCATTGTATTGCACTTATTGCCAGATAATTTTATAGGTCAGAGTATTTATAGTTGTTTTGTATTTTTTAGAACAATATAATAATTTTTGTAGATTTTTCACTCATTTATATATGATACTACATGATTTTAGCATAAGCGCGCAAGTATTAGTTTAGGATGTATCTTTAAATGATGAATGTCAATCAGCATTTAAGGAATTTAATTGAATTATTAGTCAATTGATGCACTATATATATTGTTGGATGTTGAATTGTTAGTATGTCTGATGAAGCGGAGGTGAGCTCCGCGAAAGCGCTTACATCCTTGTTGTGAATAAACCTGTGTTTTTATCCATTTGGAGTGAAGAAGGATTATTCGTTGTGTACGACTTAGCTGTTTATACATTTTTCATCTGCCTTGCATTTCGTTTCTGGGATTGTGTTATTCATATCGTTCAGTCACTGTGGTTTTGGTGTTTGTATATATATATATATATATATATATATATATATATATATATATATATATATATATATATATATATATATATATATCTATATGTGGGTGTGTTTATTAACAATGTTTATAAATTATCTAACTTTTCTACTTAGGCTGAATGTAAATATGGATAAAACAAATAGGCAAATAATTGTAGTCACTCAGCAAACTGGAACATATGGAGATCCACTCTCATAAGGTGCAAACACTTTAATACAAGACAAAAGCACTTATTTTAAGTTCATTAAAGTGTTTGCACCTTTATGAGAGTGGATCTCAGTCTGTTCCAGTTTGCTGAATGTAAATATTGTACATAGTTTTTCAAATTATTATATATAATATTTGTGAATAATTCAAAATTACTGTTTAAAAGTAAAAAATTACTCGAGTTAAAAAAAGAAAACAATTTTGATTATCTGCATTGTATTTGTGCACCAGCTGGCAGTATTTTTAGCTTTTGATAACTTTTTTAGGGCTTGTGTGATAGCTGTGGGCAAGCTGGTTTCAGGTACATCTAGAGATAGGACAGAGTGGAGAAAGAACTAAATTTTTCAGCCAGTAGGTTGCTATATCTTGAGTCTCAGTGTAGGTAACATTGCTCACAATCAGCTTAGCGTATTGCTGCATTGTGCTTTTGAGATTATGAACATAACTAAAACAATGCCTTGTGATTGTCTTTGGCTTGGGTAGCTATTTTAACCTCAAACTTGGCCTTGTGGATTTTAAGATCCTGAGTTATTTATTTCAGTGACAAGGGTTTTGACATTCCTTAAATTACTCTTCTTACTTTTGCTCTAAATTATTTTCCAAAAGCTTGCTGATATTATGGTTCCACCATGTGGATTTGTTTCTGGGGTTTGGCCTATGGAGCACAGCTGCATTCATGTTGATATAGTGTAGTGGTGTAAACTTCTGTATATTCAGTGGAGTTAACTAGGGTTGGTGGGGATTTTAAAGCCTGTCAATGTAACACTTAGGAGTAGGAAGTTTGTCTTAAAGAAATTTCTAAAAGGTACCTTAGGTGGAAGGGAAGTTTGTCTTAAAGAAATTTCTAAAAGGTATCTTAGGTGGAAGGGATATCTGGCTTCACTTTTATCTTGAAGGAAACTGCTTTATGGTCAGACCTAACAATCAGCAATGACATCCAAGATGTTATTTCCTCTATTGGGTACTCAACTAATTCTTCCAGGGTATTTGTACTAACAAATTCCAGGAATCTCTGAGCATGTGCACTAGTTGCGGTGTAGGTTTCCCAGTCTAGAGTTGGATAGTTTAGACCACCAATGAAAATGCAGTTGGTTTAATACTGAGTGATTCATTCTATTTCCTGTAGATAAACCTTGTGGCTTTCTTTTGTCATACAGCTAGTTCTATGCGAGTCTCTTCTGGATATAGCTCGAGACACATCTACCTTTTCCCCTCTCCTTTGTAGTAGCTGGTCTAAAACATGTGGAAGGCATCATAGTCCTGCACAACCAGAGTGCTCTCTGCTATTTTAAACCACATCCTAGTCACTTCGGAGATATTTATCTCTTCCAGGGTGAGAAGGGCTTGTAGGGAGTGGAATTATTTGTTCAGGCTCCTAGCATTAATCAGTAACACCTTCAATTTTTTCTTTGTTTGATTTGCTATGTTGGTAGGTTTATCAGGCTGTCATTGCCTGAAAAAGGCACTACGGCGGTGGACAATGTTTTTTCCAAAATTTGAAACCCTAGGGGGAGCAGATACATGCCATCCCTGGCAAGGAGGCCTGATCTGTTTATCATATCCTCCCAGGCTGCCAAATATTAAACCCCTTTGAAATCACACCAAAAATTAAGCCAATTATTGAAGTCTATTTTTTTACTCACATCATGGCATCATTCTTGAAGGTAGAATTCTCCTCATTGCTAGGCTTATATCTGCCTTGAACACACAGTCAGAGCTCAATCATGTCTCTCTGCATATTGTCCATGGAGGTACCCCTCAAGTTATTCACACCAGCAAGAAAGTATACTTGTGTAAAAGCTTACCATAACAGTAGATGTCCTTCTCTCAACTATTGCAGTATACTTTACATAAGGGATCTCCTGCAAAGAACAGCCCTATGTCTGGCCAGTATACCAGAGCCTTTAGATCTTATAGGCACCATACATCACAAGTATGCTGCCCACACATGGTGGAAGGCGTGAAGGAGACGTATGGACACAAACACTTAGAACTGAATTGCCCCAAGAGGAACAGAGTATCAAAAATAGAACATGTACATCCAGAAAGAAAAAGGACAGAAGGAAAAGGAAGCTAGAGCCCCTCATCTAGAAAGGTAACAAAGGCACAGGGCAATGGCTAGGAAAGAAGGGAGGGATCAAATACTGCAACCATGAAGAGAAGGACGTCTATTGTTATGGTAATATTTTACACAGCTGTATATGTTCTTCCATATCACCGTTGCAATATTCTTTACATAAGGCACAGGACAAGAGCTAAGAAAGTGGCGAAAAGAGGGAGGCACAGAAGAAAGAATAGTTATGCAAAAACTTATCAGAACCATAGATGTCCTTCTCTTCCATGATGCAGTATTGTTAACCTTAGGGAGTTGCTGCCTGCAGTAGCAGACATCTGGCCAGTATACCAAAGTCTTAAAAGCATGGGTATGTGCGATGTTGCATGCAAGAGCCATAAACTGATGTCAGCTATATCTGTGACGTCTGCACATAACCAATTCAGAACTGGCTGCCGCATAGAGAGCCCCCAGGAATTGGAGGATTAAAAGGTAATACAAAACCTCTGCCAGACACAAAAGTCAGTAATCAGGGGAAGGACCCAGTTTATAATATGGTCAAAAGAGAAAGGGGGGTAGGTGGGTGGGATTGAATTCTGCAACATGGAAGAGAAGGACATCTATGGTTATGGTAAGTTCTTACACAGCTATTCTATGCCCTTCTATTCTCATGTTGCAGTATTATTAACCTTAGGGAGAGTACCAAAGCTCTCTAGGTAGTAATGCGGGTGGGCGGTAGGGGAGCAGAGGCTAGGAGACTCTGCAGCATAGACCTAGCAAACACTGTTCTAGCCCTGGAGATTGAATCCAATTTGTAATGCTTGGTGAAGGTATTACAGAGGACCAAGTTGCTGCCTCCAGAAGAGAAGAGTAATCAATGCCCTGCTCTGGTGGAATGGGCTTTGACAGATGAACTCAATTGTTTTCCCTGAAAGGAACAGCAAAAGGCAACAGCCTTAGAAATCCAAGAGGCAATTGTCTGCTATGACACGGCCTTGCCTAGGGCTCTAGGATGAAAGGAGACAAACAGTTGATCAGACTGTTTGGAGGATTTGGTCTCTATATGCAAAACCTCAGTTGCTTATGAACATCCAAGGAATGCAAGGTCCTTTCTGAGGAGTTCTGTAGATGAGGGTAGAAGACAGGCAAATTAATGGCCTGGTTTAAGGATATCTCATTAACTACGTTTGGCATGAAGGAAGGGTTAGTCCTTAGGAAAACCCTACCCTTAAGGAAAACAAGGTAGGGAGGAGAGGCCATAAGGGCTTGGATCTCAGAGACACTCCTGCCAGAAGTGAGAGCCACTACCAAGACTGTTTTCCAAGTAAAAAATTTAAGACAGGAAGAATGGGCTGGCTCAAAGGGAGCTAGTATAACTTTTTCCAGCACAAAGTTACAGTCCCAAGGCAGGGGGAATGGGCTTACGAGGAGGCCTAATATGAAGGACCCCTATCAGAAACAGCTTGACATCTAACCTGGAAGCCAGAGGTGGAGTCAAAGGAAGGCAAGCAGAAATGGCAAAGAGATGCACTTTTACTGAAGAATAAGTCAACCCTGAATGCTGTAACTCACACTGGAACAGAAGCTTGAGATGGGTCCTGTTTACTCTTACGGCACCAATTGGAAAATTTTTTCCATTTAAATAAATAGTTTCTCCTAGTACTTGGTTTTCTGGCCTCCTGCAGAACACATAGAGTTCTGATCCTATATTCAGAGGACGTACTCAATCACCCACATGGTCAGATTGAGATCGAGAAGGTGGGGATGAATAATGGATCCCTTGTCTTGTGTGAGTAGGTCAAAGCAGTGAGGTAACCTGTGGTGACTGCCCTGGGATAGATGGAAAAGTAGGGGGAACCAATGCGGTCTTGGCCAGCAGGAAGTCACTAACAGGATTTTTGGTTTGTCCTCCTGTATTTTCAGGAAGACTTTGTGAATCAAAGAAAATGGGGAGAAGGCATAAAGGAACATTCCCTCCCATGAAAAAGGAGAAGGAGTTCACCTTTCAGTCTTGTGGATGGGGAAGCCCTGGGCAAATTTACCTGAGGAATACCCCACCTGTGAACTAGATCCAGAAACACCTCTCTGTGAAGCATACATTCGTGGAAGGGTGTTAAGGTCCTGCTCACGTGTCTGCCATCACATTGTCTTCTAATGGGATGTAAACTGCCTGCAAATGAATCTGTAGTGCTGTTGCCAGGGACCAGATTTGAACTGCAAGGCCACAAAGAGGGCAGGATTTTGTTCCTCCCTGTTTATGTACCACAGGACTGTCATGTTGTCTGTAATGACCTGCAATGTGCCTGCCAGAAGGATCTCTTGAAAGGCTTGTATTGCCAAAAAACGGGCCCTTAACTATTTTAGAATGATGTGGTTCTTTCTTTCTATGAATGGACCACTCTCCCTGCACTTTGTGATGGATGTTGGTACTGTGAAGGATAGCCCCCCAACCTAGATCTGATGCATCTGTGTAAAGATGCTATTTGGGTGGAGGAATCTGCAAGTGCACCTCTTGATCGAGGGTGATAGTTGAGATCCACCAGGTGATTTCCTTTTTTAAGCAGGGGAGAAGCGGAAGATTTGTTTCCAAGGAATGAACGTGTTGGTCCCAAGAATTTTTCAATACCCACTGAAACTTCCTTGTGCATCCTGGCTAGAGGGATCATGGGGATCAAGGAATCCATGAATCCCAGGATTCTCAGAAATTCTTTGGCTGAAATGGTTGGTAGTGGTAGGAGGGAATGGAAAACTTGGGTGAGAAATTCCACTTTCTGGGCAGGGACAAAGACGGATATCAAATCTGTCCTTATTCCGCACCCCAGGAAAACAAGATCTTGTGAGGGAGTCATTTGGGACTTTAATTCACAATGAAACCTTGATTTTGCAAAATCCTGCAAACCCAGTCCAGATGTTGAGACAGGGTGAGAGAATCCTGGTGTAGGATCAGGAGATTGTCCAAGGAAGGGTAAATTTGTATGTCCTGTAGTCTGCAATATGCAATGACTGGGGCTAGACATTTGATGAATATTCTTGGGGCTGTGGAGAATCCAAAGGGCAAGGCAGAGAACTGAAAATGTGAGGAATTCACTGAGAAACAAAGAAATTTCCTGGTCAGGGGGATGAATAGGGATGTGAAGGTATGTATCCTTCAGATCCAGGGAAGCCATGAAGGCTTGCTAAGGAATAAGGGGAAGAAGGTGCTGTAATGTGAGCATTTTGAAGGTAGGCACACTGAGGAAGAGATTGAGGAAAGAAAAATCAAGAATGGGTCTCCAAGTACCATCTTTGCTTGGAACCAAAAACATCCTGGAGTAAAATCCCTTGGCTAACTGATCCTCAATTACTCCTATAGTGCCCTGAGAGAAGGGTTGTCTCAGGATAGTGTGGAAGAATGAAAGCCGACTGGTTGGAGGTTGTGGAACTCCCTGGAATGGTGGAGATGCCCACCAAGTCATGAAATATCCTCTCTCGATGATGGAGAGCACCCACCTGTCTGTGATGATTTTCTGCCAGGAGGGTAGGGACAGGATTAGGCGTAAGGAGAGGAAGGTGGAGGTGGGTAAGGAAAGAGAATCACAGTAGAGGAGCTCTATCTGCATCTGGCTGCCTCCGAAAGGAAGAAGGTGTTGAGAGGGATGAACATCTAGGAGCAGATTGTTTCCTAGGTTGTCTTCGTCCCCTGGAATGAGCAACAGAGGAGTGGGAGGACTGCATCTTAAAGCTGGGTTTTTGGGGGTAGTTCCTATGGAATCTGGCAACAGGTGACACCAATAAATGTTTCAGATTCTGCAAGTCTTTTCCTTTTTCCTGCAGTGACTTAAGTAGCTCTGCAGAGGAGCTCCAAAGAGTGCTGATTTATCCAAAGGGCTATCTAACAATTTTGCTTGGACATCCAAAGGCAAAGGTTGGCGTCTCAACCATGAGAACCTCCTTAACACAGAACCAGACGCAGCCAATTTGGAAGAGGCTTCAACAGCATCATAGCTGCACTTGATTGAGTGTCTAGTCACCTGAGATACCATGGACAGAAGGGTGTCCAGCTGAGCCTTGACTGGTGAGCCAGGAATGTCAGACAGCAGAGCAGAGGCCTTGGTCAGGGAATCCAGAGCAAACTTGGCCATATGAGTCTGACAGTTAATTGCTCTTATGGCCAAGGTGGAATAAGTATACATCTTCTTCCCCAACCTATCTATAAATTTACTATCCTTATCAGTGGGAAAGAGAAGATGAAGGTAGTTGCCTTGAAGACTTGTCAGCTGAAACTGCAATAACAGCAGGATCTGCTGGCAGATTCTTAAGATACTGCTCCTTTGCAGTTACTTATAATCTGTCTGGTCTCTTGTTAGCAGGAGCCTGTGACTCTGGGGTCTGAGAAGCAGCTAAGAAGGCATCTTGGAAAGCTGGAAGTAAAGGTGGAACTGCAGATAGTGAGGGCTGCTCCATTTGCAGGAGTTCAAAACATCTCCTCTTGGCCTCAGAAACATCTGAGGCCTCCCACTTAAAATGCTGCCTAAGCAGGGAAACAGTATCCCCAAAGGAGAAATCTTCTCCAAAGATGTCGAGAGGGAGGGTCTCTTCTTCAGGAGTAGCAAAATCCTTAGGGGATTCAATATGAGAGCAATAGGACTCTTCCTCAGATTCTTCCTGTGTAACAAGTGGCTGGCCTGACTGGGGAATCTGGGTCTAGAGTACCTGAAAAGCCATGAATAAAGACTGGGAAAAGGTCTCCCAAGCTGGAGTAGGATCTTTAGCACTGTGTTTCTCCTTCGGTTTTCTTTTTAAAGAGGTAGAAGGAACAGGAACAACACCAGGCCTGGCTGCTGACGTTGGAATGGATGGCAAGGCAGTAGAAGGCCCCTCCAACACCACGAGCAGTTGTTCCTCTTCACCATCAGGAGATGATGGTTGTAAAGCCTCAAAGGACATACTCTTGATACCCACTGTACCGGCTTCCATTTCGGTTCCCAGTAACAGCGAAGCATCCGAAGTCCAGAGCGATCCTGGGTTAACATTCACCTCAAGGCTCTCCACCAGATTCCTGAGGCACAGCTTGGACGTCGGGCCTAACTTTTTTAGCCTTCTTCATTGACGGCTCGTCAGAGGCATCCGCTCCGCCTTCCTCCTCGGACGCCAAGCATCGGAGGAGCTGATTCTCCAAATACAGATTTAAAGCAGACAAATGGCTTCTAAGGGTTTTGGGGACAAAAGATTGGCAAGTATCACAGAAATTGTAGTCGTGACCTGCCTCTAAACAGAATAAACCCTGATCGTGCGTGTCCTTATCTGGAATTTGTCTTCCACAAGTGCATTTTCCCTTCCTAGATGACATGCGTCTGAAAAAGGTAAAGAAACAAGAAAAAACCCACAAGGGTACTTATCTGAATGCGGACAGCCAGGAACGATCATCAAAAATGGATGGCTGAAGTCAAACAAATGTCGGATTACTGGAGCTGGCGATCGAATGTCTTAAACACACTGCAGCAGAAAAGTTCTTAATTGGATACGTGTAGATGTCACAGATATAGCCGGTGTCAGTTTATGGCGCTTACATGCAAAATCGCACATACCCCTGCTTTCAAGACTTTGGTATACTGGCCGGATGTCCGGTGCTGCAGGCAGCAACTTCCTAAAGTTAAGAATACTGCAACATGAGAATAGAAGGACATCCCTCTATAAACACACACAGAATAGCCCTGGCAAAACCCACACTGGCCCTTACAATAATATCCAATTTATAATGTTTAGTGACAGTAAATCCTGAAGGATGGAACTGGTGTCCAATCCCTTGAAAAAGGGCACCAGAGAAGTCAACAGCCCTAGAAGAATGTGCCTTTACAAAGACAGACCTTTGCCATAAAAAGAAAAATGAAAGGAAATTGTCTTAGAAATCCAGGATACGTTGGTTTGCTTAGTAGCAGCCAAACTCAAAGTTCTGGAATGAAAAGAAACAAAATGTTGTTCATGCTTGCAAATTGCCTTTGTTTTATCTAAATAATACCCATGCAGTCTATGCATATCCAAAGTGTGAAGAATCTTCTCACTGGCAGACCATGGAGTTCGGAAAAGGAAGGAAGATGAATAGACTAAGTGACAACTCATTAACCACCTTGAGCATAAAAGGATTAGTTCAAAGAGACACCCTGTCTCTGTGAAAAACTAAAAAAGGAGGAATAGCCATGGCAGCCTAAACTTCAGGCATTTTTTGCTGAAAGAGCCAAATGAAGAACAATCTTCTAGTACAATGTTGCAAGGAAGCCAAACTAGCAGGCTCAAAATTACAAAATTTAGGTCCCAAGAAGGTGGAATAGGCTTTCTACAATACCGGATATGAAGGACACCTTTAAGAAATTGCTTGACCTCAAACTGAGATACCAAAGGAGGATTCACAAGTTCACAAGAGATAACTAGGCTAACAGCTTAAGAGCACTTACAAGCCTAGCCAATATATCCCAATTGTACCCAATATATGGTGCCTATGAGCAAAAGTATAGCACAGATTTGTACCTATACCTTGAAGTATTGTCACGGTCCTTAAGAGACATAGGCACTACCAGAGTTGTGAATTTGCAATTTTCCCATCAAAAGCAATTTGGGTCAGTGGAAGAGAGAGACAGGGAAGGTTCTGCTTAATGTGAATAGGAAGACCATTCCAAAAAAGGGGCAATCTCTGAAACACACATCTGTTTCTCCAGCATTTTTTGTTTGAGTCGTTGACCAAGTTTAGATCCCTAGATTGGGTGACCCTCATGCGGTCTGACTTGCTGATGTCTAGCAGCTCCATCAGGTTTGGATTTGTGAGCGAATTGTAGGTCAGGCATAGGTCACACCTTAATAGTTGGTAGGAGACAGTGTAAAGGGATAGAGTTTTTAGTCTATTTGCATAAGACAGGTGTTTACACCCTGTATTTTCTTTGTGAGGAACCTCTAAGGTCACTTCAGCTTCTGTAAGTGCCTAGTCAAGTACATGCCAAATTGAGCATTATAGTCTATTATTGGTCTAATGACTGCAGAGTACAGTGAGACTATAATATCCTTGGATCTGGATGTCATACCTTTACTTACAAGTTGTGCCACATAGGACTTCCTCACCACTGTGGACACATGACAGTCAAAGCTGAAGCTACTATCTGTATACATAGATCTTCCACCTCTAAGTCTACTCTTAAGGGTGCGCAATTGATGTTGTAATTTGCAGGGGTATTTAACTTCCCAGAGGGTAAGAGAATGCATTTTTTGCATTTAGTTTTAGGCCATGGCTCTGGTATCAATCATTTGTCTGATATAGACCCTCCTGAAGGATACTGATATTGCCAGGGGATTCAACGATTGCCCCCACCTTGCAGTCATTGGCAAACATCTGAAGGCCTACCATTTTACCTTTGACTTCAGAGAGGTGTATTCCAAACAAGAGTAGTCCCAGCACCAAGGCATGTGGCACACCACTAGTAACTGGCCTCTTGCTGGATCTGGGTTCACCCACTTTAACCACTTGTCCTGTCTGTGAGCCAAATGGCTATCCATCTGGTGACACAGGGATTTACACACAGTTTTGTGAGTTTATTTATAATACCAGAGTGTTGAATTGTGTCAAATGTTTTGGCCAGGTTGAGGCAGGTGGTATGCACTGTTTTACCCTCATCCATGGCCTTAATGGCTTTCTCAAAGATATCCACCAGATTTATTAGGCATCACCTGCCCTTGACAAAGCCAAATGTGGTTGGGACCAGTGTTTGGAGATTTCCCATGTCTATCAAGTACACAATCATTCTTTCTATGGCCTTCCCTACAAGTCTAGTCAAACTTATGGGTCTCTAATTTCCCCATTCAATAGATGGTCCCCCTTTATGCAGAGGAATGACTGCTTCTGTCCTTCACTCTATCGGGCAAAGGCAGTCCGGAAGCTTTTCTGGAGAAGAGATTACAGGGCAGACAAGCTGAAATTGCTGACAGATGAACTTGAACTTTAAATTAAGAATATGCCAACCTAGCATAAACTAGATCACACAAATAAGATAGAACCAGAGAAAGCTCCACAGAGTGGGGATCCTGATGGTGAGAGAATCACCAAACAGAAAATAATTCTCCATTTGGACATAAATGATTTTCTGCTAGTAGGTTTCCTGGTCTCCTGCAGAATCAATAGCATGTCCTCAGAAAAGAGGTGCCTAAAAGGAATCAAAACCCTATCGCTCACAGAGTGGAGAAGTGAGGATCGATAAAGAGATCCCCTGTCTTGTGAGAGAAGATTCACCCAGTGAGGTAATTTGTGCTGATTGCACCTGACCAAGTGAAAAAGAAGACTAATGCTGTCTGGGCCAAAAGGGAGTTATCAGCAAGACTTCAGGAGAGTCAGGTCTTATCTTGTGCCTAACTTGTGGCAACTGGGGGGGGGGTCAGGTCATACAGAAACATTCCTTTCTAAGAAAAAGACAGGGCATCCACTTTCCAACTCAGAGGACTTGGCACTATGGAACAGAATAGAAGTTGTCTGCTCAGAGTGTAGGCAAAAAGATCTACACGAGGAATACCCCACCAATGGACTACATCCAGAAACACATCTCTGTGACACATCCATCCATGAGCCTGTATTCTGGACTTGCTTAAGGAGTCTGCCACTAAATTGTGGAATTAAAGGAATGTAAACCACCTGAACAGTCACTTGTTACCCGATAACTAGATCCCATGCCTGAAGAGCTAATCTGTAAAGGAGACAGGACGTTGTACCCCACCTGCTTGTTTACGTACCATTGTTTGTGAAAACGTTGAAGAGGCGAGGTGGAAAAGGGAATGGAAAGCTTGCAGAGCCAGAACCAGAGCCCTCATCTCTTTTATGGTAATGAGATCTGACCTCTGATGAGGAAGCCAAAGACCCTGCACCTTGGCCACAAGAAGCCCCCACCCAAAGTCTGAGGTGTCTGTGAACAGTTCCCGAGAAGGAATTGGAGATTGGAAGGAAAGCCCTGGTTTGAGAGAGTTGTTGAATCCACCATTGAAGTTCGAGATTGAGACAAGGAAGTAAAGGAACAGGAATTTCAGGGGGTGGCCATGTTGAATACACTGACTTGAAGTAGTTTTGAAACTTCCTCATATGAAGCTTGGTGAGACTAAGTATGGGTATAGTGGAAGCCATAAATTCCAGAACCCGAATAAATTCCCTGGCTGTGAGAGAGAACAGAGGAAGGAGAGGCTGAAAAAAAAGGTTGTCAAAGACAAAACCTTAGGATCAGGAAGAGAAGCCATCATGGGAATAGTCTGAAGCCTACACCCAAGAAAAACAGGATTCATGAGAGGTCATCAGAACTGATTTCTTGAGATTTATGGCAAACACAACACTTTGTGCTGCAGGGAGAAGGAGCATGAAACAGCACGTCATCCAGATAGGGAAAAATCTGTATCCAATACCTGCAAAAAGCAATGACAGGAGCAAAGCATTTGCTGAATATCCTTGGGGTCAGTAGAAATACCAGAGGGCAAAGGAGAGAACTGAAAATGTGAGGAAGAAACAGTGAAATATAAACATTTCCTGAAAAGGGGGTGAATGGGAATGTGAAGGCATATATCCTTGAGGTTTACAGAAACCAAAAAAAAAACATAGGGAAGAAAAAGAGAAGGAAACGGGGTCTAAATAGACTACATTCAGAAAGAAGGGACCTTGAGAAAGGTGTTGAGAAAGATTCAGAATTGGTCGACATGTACCCTCTTTCCAAGGAACCAAAAACATTCTGGAGTAAAACCCTTTTCCACCATGGAAGGGTGGAACAGGTGGAATGATGTAGTGATCCAAAAGAGACTGCTGAACTTCTGGGAAATAAGGAAGTTGTTCTACAAAAGGTCGATGAATGCCTGAAAGGTGGCTTACAAACAAAGGTGGACTTAGAAGGGTAATTCCTCTGGAATTTCGGGATAGGGGAGACAAAAATATATTTGGGTTCCTGCAAGGCTTTACCCTTATCCTGGACGGATCTAAACAGGTTAGCAGTAGCTGTCGCAAAATGATTTTGGTTACCTAGACAGGCATCCAAAAGTTTGATTTTAATATCATCAGGTAAAGCCTAAATATATATATACAAGAAAAATGCCTCATCGCAGAACCAAAAGCAGCAGCCCAGGAAGTGGCATCAGCAAAAGGCTTAGGAGACTATTTGTAAAAGCTCGTGATACTTCATTTGAATGTCACAGACCTGGGAACAATCCCATTTAAAGTACTTCATCATACGAGCAATAGCATCCCCAAAGGATAATTCTTAAAAGGGGCATTCTGGGCTCAAAGAATCCTCTTCCTCTGAATCATAATCTAGACAGGAAGGAATCAGAGGAGTAAGAAAGGGATTCCTCCCCACAATCCGAAGTCCTCGTCTGAGGAATCAAGTTCCTTATGCCTCTTAACAGGAGGTGAATCCTGCCATTCTTGTTGGGGATCTCTCGAAACAGGGGTAATATGCTTAGTTTTCTGCTTTTTCTTGAGTGGGATGTCCACCCTAAGGGTCCTCTGATGTTTGGACCCCTGCCACAATTCAATAATCCTAGCAGGAACCTTTTCCCGCTCTAAAATCTGGAGAATCCCCTTTGGTTCCACAGAAATAATCAGCAGAGGTGCCCCCTCAATGTCTGGAACAGACAGTAGAAAAGCCTCAAAGGACATGCGAGAATCAATACCCATACCAGCCTACAAAGGGGTTGTGACTAAGGAATCTGAGGCAAGCACCAGAAGGTCTTCAGGGCTTTCACCAGCTTCAAGAAAGATGTCTTGAGGGTCTGGACAGCAAATACATCAGGCCTAGGCTTTTTGGCCTTCTTCTTGGCTACCTGCTGACTCTTGGGAAGGGAGAATTCTGCCACAGCACCCTGGGTCAATAATTCCAGTCACTGTTTCTCAAGTTATATGGATAAGGAAAATAAGCAACTACACATGGCCTTGCAGACAAATGCCTGACAGAGTACTGCATGTGGTCATGGGAAGGCCAAAGCAAAAAAAAAAAAACACTGGTTGTGACGGTGTTTATGGGGAATCTGCCTCCAACACTACCATTTTCCCTTTTTGAATGGCATGAACACAAATACAATACAAAACTGAAGAAAAAGGAGAGAACAGCCAACAGGGCACTTATATGAAGATGGCTTGGTAACCAGCACAACAGAAGGCCATTCAGACTTGATGGTTAATAATGCCGTTCAGACTGGCAGCAAAAAAGTTCTGAGTATTTGCTTCTGTAGGCCACTTTTATGCACTATTCCATGTGGGGAGAGCATACATGTGACATATGGTGCCTATAAGAACTAAAGGCTCTGATATACTGGCGTTGGGTATTCTTGGCAGGAGTTCCCTAATGTAAATGAAGAATACTGCCACAGTGATATTGAAGGACATCTATGACAAAGTCATACTGGTACTTATTAAAGTTCTTGAGTGCATGTGTGATCTGACAGA
Source organism: Protopterus annectens (assembly GCF_019279795.1). Taxonomy (NCBI): domain Eukaryota; kingdom Metazoa; phylum Chordata; order Ceratodontiformes; family Protopteridae; genus Protopterus; species Protopterus annectens. Next base: position 491,537,186 of record NC_056731.1, read on the forward strand.
TTCTGTTACAATCTGAACTGTATGTCTTACAATGCAAGTCATCTATAACAAGAATGTTTGGTTGGGTCGATTCCCACCTTACAGGCTCAGCATCTGTGGCTTTGGACCTCCTCCTGCTATGTGAGGAAGTAAGCTTAATTTGCTAAATATGCTTTGTGCCGGTGTTGTGTTTTGGAGTTCTTTTGAGGTTTAGGCAAGTTAATCCTTAGATCCTCCACATAGGATAGACTATGTGTATTGTGAAGGCCTTAGAGAGGTATGATGTGTGATGTACTGACTATTTTAATGTCATAGTTTACTGTGCAAGATTTTTTGCCTCCAAGGGTGTTACATATGCACATCTCTCACACACTGTGTCATGCTGTTTTAGTAACAGATGATCATCGGACAGCATGAGGCAATTCTTACCTTGACATACACTCAGTACATAAAATTGAGAGCAGGATAAGTGGTCTGTTATTAAACAGTAAAAATACAGTAATATTAAAACAGGCTTAGAGAACTTAGCTAAAGCAGATTCACAGACCGCTAAAATTAAGTCTTTGTATTTTTTATCAGATTTTAAATTATCTTTCTCTGTGAATGGAACTAGTACATAATGATATATATGTGATGTTACAAATAAAAACAGTAAAACAGACCTCAACTGAGGAGATATCAAATAAAAACCGTACATATTTTAATAAAAAGGGTAAGTGCTTTCACGATCGATCCTGATCACTTCATCAGATTAAAGTGCTCACATAAGTATCACAGAATTGAAATTGTATAGCATCGAATCACGAACAAGGAAACAGATTAAACACAACTAGCTCTCTTAATACTTAAATGGCAATACATTTCTAAACAAGAACAATGGCTACTGTAGAAAAACACACACACACACACACACATTATATATATATATATATATATATATATATATATATATATATATATATATATATATATATATATATATATATATATATATATATATATATATTATATATAAACTATAAATATCCACCTAAAAGACCTTTAATGCTTCAGTGGTCTAGCTTTTAAAAAGGGTTTCAGTGACACTGCACCATTAATCCCTGGAAGTTTATCAGCTTGTAATAACATAATCCATCTTTGTTCGGCTTCTTCTATCTTAATATTGCCTCCCCTAGCACTCTGTTCTATAATTTCTAAAACCATAAAATTAAAAACATGATGTGTACCCTCAGCTTGTGTGTGTTTTGTTAACACATTAGTTTCTTTGCCATTCATTGCATCTCTTAGATGCTCAAGAATACGTTCCTTGAAATTTCTGTTGGTGTTTCCAACATAACACACAACATTTCTCAAAAGCCCTTAGCAAAAGTGATCACCAATGGTTTAACTTTTCAGTTTTTCTTGGAAAGGAGAATTAGGCAGGCATTCATGCTTTCCTCTTTGTTGGTCTTAAACTGCTACTGAAATTCTGGCCAATGACACTAGATAGCCAGCAGTGTGAGCACATGGAACAGTACATATTCTCTTCGCGAGTTATTGATGAGGGAATTGCACAGCATATAAGTGAATACATGGGAGCTAGTGAACATGGAAGGAATTACTTGCTCCACAGCTCATACATACATGGGCATTAAAGTTACATACACCATTCTGGTTCCTTTGCAGAAATTAATTCAAACCCCCTGCTTCTAAAAATTCAGTGGTATGTGTGAGGGAGTGAATGACCTACTTTTTCCTTTCCTGGCTAAAATTAATATTGCTGAAATGATGTACTTGCCAACATTTTTTTGTCACGTGCCCTATTTTTATGAAAACAGCCTCCTAGAAAAAAGTTTAAAACATTTTTAGACTTTTTATGTAAATGTCGCAAAATACACATCCTACATCTCTATGAGAAGGACAGCACTGACCACAACAGCTGATAAATCTGGTTGACCAAAACTATTTTCCAATTCCTTGGGGGCCTCTGTGATTGGTCTGGCACTGATGGAGTTTGAATCACACTTCTGCCAACTAAAGGTCATGCTGGATATGCAAGGGACAGGGGCTATGGTCCACTGCCCCAAAAAGGTCTGATGGCCACTAGAGGGCCCGTCTTCTTGATGCACACCACAGGTGTCCAACAGGTTAAAGTAAAAACATACACAAGTCTGACAATTCACCAAATGCAACCTGGCCTCAAAACCATACAAGGAATATGAACTGCTGCCCTGGGTATGGGCTTCTAAAGTGCAAACTCAGACCAAGTCTATACATGGACTACTTAGTTCTTGGCTTAGCACACCAGTCCCTTTTCCCACCACTCTGTCAACACCAGTGTTTTCCAGTACATGTTAACCACTGTAACGGCTTTTCAAACAAATTTGCACATAAAAGCACACTTCATGGAAGAGGAAGACCGCTACATATCTGGAATTCCCGCAGCTTTCATCCTGGCACTGTAGTACTAAATATGGCTAGGGAAAAACAAACCAGTTACCCATGGCACTAACTCTATGCCAAATAAAATAACAATAAACACAAAATGGTAATGTACATGGATACTAGCAGCTTGGTGACCTGCATGGAAATACTTGTCAAAAGAATTTGAAAATGAATAAATCACTTGGAATAAGACAGTGCTGATACAAGTGAAATATGCAGAGGTAGAAGCATTTGCGCAATGAAATGAAAACATGTTAATTAGCTGCAAAGACAGAATACTCAACAAGAAAAAAATTAACTAATAATAGCTAAATAACCAAGCGGACTTTAACTTAAACAATACTGAACCCTTAGTTTTGCCGAGTGCCAAAATATTTTACAAGCAGACTGCAAACAGTATTTGCATACATGTTTATTTTTCCTCAACCACAGAAGACAGACTAACAAGATTCCACATTTCTATCAACAGCTTGCATTATTAACTGCTAGCATGTGGCCTCCATAATCCTCTAGCTTCCTGGCTGCAAAGTCTGAACTTCATTTGCAGTTATATGCAAGCAATTATTTCTTTCATGAGAAGCTGCACTTTATCACACAATTACTGCAGAAGAACTCTGAAATATTTTTATTTTATTTGAAGTTTGATGACTGGGGAAGTCCACTGGGCCAAGAAGAGCCTGTTTTCAGTGGTGGCCTGGGGAGAAAAGCTCCACAATAATTGCAAGTTACATTTCACATGTTACAAAAGGACATAGTTCATATAGCTAATTAAACATTTACAAATAAGCTCCATGATATTTGCAACTGGCTTTGTCACAATATTACAAAAATGAAAAGACATAATTCAATACAGAAATTTTTAAATTTACATAAAGTGAATATTTGTTATAAACTCAATTGTAGGTTTAACATTTCAAAATATATAGCTACTAGCCATTAGTAGGTTAGGAAAATATGCATGGAGAGGGTAATAGTATAATTGAGATTGAAGAGTATAGTACAATAGATATGAGAGAGAAAATTAGTTTTCTGTAGGGGAGGGATTGTTTTGGATGGGATGAAGTAATAGTAGAGGTAGTTGGATGAGTCAGTGCAAGGTGGAATAAGGGAGGGAGTGGTTTAAGTTGGAGCGTGGCAAGGGCATTCCCATTTGGAAGAAAGATGCGAGAGTAGCTGAGATTTGAAATTTGTATGGTTAGATAGGTTGTTCAGGTGTGTGAGGAGAGAGTGCCACTGTTTAGCTAAGGAGTGGGACAGCAGTAGATGGCCAGGAGATCGCACATGTTTGTGGACCTGAAAGAGATTTTGGTTTCTGGATCTGAGTGAGCGGTTGGGAATGTAAGGTTTTTAGGAAGTAGCAAGAGCTGGGCAGTTGGCAGGTTTAAAGATGAGCTTGTGGGCAATGGTGAGTTGTAGGTAACTGGGGTAGTTGGGTAGTTAAAGCCAGTTGAGGGTGAGGAGGGAATGGCAGTGGTGGGATGAGTTTTTTGAATTGGTTGCAAATTTGGAAATCTTGTGGTAGCAGGATTCAATTAAGGCCAAGATGGAGATTGGTGAAAAGAGGGACACTATACATAAGTGGGGGGGAGTAGGAAGGTGGATGCAAGAGTTTGATGGGTAGAGGGGCATTTGAAGCGGTTGTGCCTGTAGAGGAGACATAACTTTTGGTGGGTTTTCTTGATTGTGGAGTGGATGTGGGTGTCAAACTTTAGCTATTTATCAATAATGATGCCAAGAAGCTTGGTGTTGGGAACGATTTCAAGGAGAGTGTTTTGGCTCTGTATGGTGAATGTGGATCTGTCAATGGAGTTTTTGTTAGGGGAAAACAACATTAGTTTGGTTTTATTTGCATTTAGTGCCAGATGGTTAGACTGCATCTAGGTTTCTGTTTTGGAGAAGGCTAGTTCGGTTTTTGCTAGGAGCTCAGAGGGGGAGAAGGGTGAGCAGATGGTTGTTGAGTCATCTGCATACTGGATGATAAAATGGGTCAATGATGAGTGGTGAAAGTAGATAATGAATAGGTTAAAGAGAAGAGGGCCAAGAACAGAACCTTGCGAGACACCTGTGGGTGTGGGAAGGAAGGGGAGGTTGAAATTTTCCATAGGACAGCTTGTTGGAACTTGGACAAGTAGCTGGAAAACCAGGAGATGGTGGTGGGAGACAGGTGTAGGATGGATAGTTGGGATTTAAGTAGGGTGTGTGAGATGGTGTCAAAGGCCTTTGACAGATCTAGGAATAGTGTAGCTATGAACTTGCCTGAGTCGCGTTTGAGGTTTATGGTTTACAGGAAGGAAAGAAGGGCAGTCATAGTGCTGTGGCCAGGGTGGAAACCGTGTTGGGTAGGGGAGAGGAGATTGTTTAGTGTTAGGTGTCCCATGAGTTGTGCTTTTATTGTTTTCTCTAGTATTTTAGAAAGAGGGGAAAGGATGGCAGTAGGCCTGAAGTTGGTGGTATCAGTATTTTTGCCAACTTTGTGGAGGGGGATAATGTAAGCATGGCGCCAGATAGAAGGGGCATATGTTTCTTGTATGGATCGGTTTATAAGAATAGAGATGGGATAGGCAATGCTGTCTGCAGATTGTTTGAGGAAGCTGGGTGGAAGGTTGTCGGGTGCATTGCGACAGGGTTTGGAGTTTGAGAAGTCTTTTTATAGTGCTTGTGGGTATGGGCTTGAGGCAGAAGGATGTGGAGGAAGACTGATGACTGGGATGGTGGTTTGGGTAGGAGGGGGTGGTGGTGGAGGAGGGGGTGGAAAAAGAGGCTGATAGTTTAGCTATGCAGTCTATGAAGAATAAGTTGAACTGGCTGTTTCAAGGTTGGAGAGGTTGGGGTCTGGGCAGGGGTTTCTTTGTTGCCAGGATGCAGCATGGATGAGATGGAGTCACAGAAATTTTTGGGATTTGTTGAGTGCAAGGACTGGAGTTTGGAGTAGTGGGCTTTGTTAGTTTTTTTGTGGAGTTTCGTAGTTGCTTATACTCTAGGAGGGTGTTAGGGTTTTTATGGTTTTGATACGGTTTCCATTTTTTGTCCCTTTGGTGCAAGGTTAGTTTAGTATCTTTTGATAACCATGGGCAGGGATTGGTTTTGATGCATTTGGTTCGAGAGGGGACTTGCTGATTGAGAAGGGTTGGGAATGAGTGGTTAAAGTATGAAACAGAATAATCTAGAGGAGGGTTTTTTAGAGGAGACCAGTCAGTATGCTTCAAGTATTCAGAGAAAGTTAGAGGGTTGAAAGAGGAGTGGGTTTGGATGTAGTGGTGTTGTTTATGCAGCGGAGATGGGAGACTTTTGGCAAAGGCTGGTAGGTGATCGATGAGAGGATCAGGTAATGTTCAGGCTTTGCTGATCAGGTTTGGATGAGTTGTTAGCATCCAGTCAATGATGGTACTAGAGGTACCATCTTTATTTTGTTTGGTTGGAGATTGTATTAGTTGGGAGAAGTTGTACAGGTTGATTGTGTGGGATAGGGCTTCAGAGTAAATAGTATTCCAGTTGATGTTGGTATCACAGAGTATATAGGTTTCATTTGTTATACTGGAGAAGAACCAGGACAGGATATTTTCAAGAGTTTTGACATCACCAGGAGTAATATAGAGGGCAGCGATACACACGGACTTGTGATGGTTTATTTTTAGTAAACCTATTATAATTTCAGCTTTGGCAAAGGTTGGTTTTACTGGAGTAGGGAGTTAAGGTATGGGAGGGTGGGGTAGATTATTGCTACTCCACCTCCTTTTTTATGGGCTCTGTCTTTGTGAATAATTTGCAAACCTGGTGGCAGGATTTCGCTATCTTTTATATAGGTTTTCAGCCAGGTTTCAGAAATGGCGGTAATGCCGGGTGGTTATGGCAGAGCCAGGCATAGAGGTTAAGGGAGTTTGTTTTTTAGGCTTTGTGCATTAAGTGTTGTAATGCGAATGGACTTTGAGTTTGTGGGTTGAGTGGAGGGTTTGGCGAGCTTGATGTCGCCGGCTAGTGAGAGAGAGAGATGGGGTGGAGTAGAAGAGTAAGGCACTGTGTTGGGCAAGGGTAGCTTGGGTTGTGTGAGAGTAGTAATTTTCTGGTACATTTAGGAGGGGAGTACGGGGGGGGGGTTGGGGGGTGGGAGCAGTTATGGTTTGAAAAAATAGAGTTAGAGGTAAAGAGTTCATGTGAGATGGATGAATAGGATGGGAAGTGAGGTTGATGGTAAGATGTAGTGGAGTATGTGTGTGTGAGAGTTGGGAAAAAGTGTGAGACAGGTAAGAGAAGAGAAAGAGATTAGTAGGGCAAATGGGGTTATAGGGAGAGATGTTATGTAGAGCATTGTAGGAGGGGTGGATGTTTGGGGTGATGTAAATCTACAGGTGTTTGGAGTTTGGCTTAGGTGTATTGTGACTGGAGAGGTGTTGGGTGGGGAGGAGTCAGGGGATGTATAAAAGTACAGGTAGTGGGGGCGTGTGGGAAAACAAACAATCGGTGAGAAGGTTAGCAACTACAGAAATAGGGCAGCCTATCATTTTGGTTTGAATGTTGCCTTTCTTTATGTTTTTATTATTTATGCAACAATGGGGAGCTGCAGTTTACTGAGAATTAGGAAAATAATGTAGTTATGCCAGGGGTTTTAGAAAGGGACATACAGTGAATTATGACTCAGAGTACTAATTAAAAAAGAATGGAATATGGTATAAGCGAGTACACTACTGGGGATTCCTATGAAGCAAGAGCAGAAAGCTAAGTCAAAAGATGGTGCCTTTCTACATTAGGTTTTTTGATTCAATATGCAAGTACAATCATAAGTACAAATGTTACTTACAGTTGTGCACACTACTGAGGGATGCCAGTGGGACAGACAGAAACAGAATGCAGTCAGACAGAGGTTTTTAGTATTTAAAGATGGCGCCACAGCTCAGGGGAGGAATAAGTAAACTCTCAAGAGGAAGAGGCAGGGAACAGACAGGATTGACAGGGCTGGGAAGCTTACAATAAGATTATGTTAGGAGACAGAGAGAAGGGGGGGCTAAGAGACGGAGCTTGGAGAAAGCTGTGAGAAAATACATTTGACAGCGCTAGGAAAATTACACTAGAATTATGTTAGGAAAACAAGAAAGGGGGGGGGCTATGGACCAGGACTTTGAAAAAGCTGTGAGAAGAAAAAAACAATTAACCAGCTAGCCCAGGTCAGTACCTAAAGGTGTCTTTATCTGTGTGAATTCAAAAGCAGATTTGGTATAACATTAGAGAAGTAGAATACACTACGGTGGTGGTGCTGCGGTCGTGTTGTCGCCTCACAGTAAGACGCTGTCCGGTTCGATTCTCAGCTAAAGCATCTTCTGCGTGGAAACATGCGTGAATGGGCATACCTTCGTTGAAGGTTGTGCATCAGGGCTGGCAACTCAGCACGTAAAAATCAACTGCAAATCATTAGCGGACCGGAGTTCCGCTGTGGCAACCCCCAACCGGGAAAAGCCAAAAGACACAACAACAACAACATTAGAGAAGTAGAATATAAAATAAATGTAACAAATTTATAGTTTCCCAAAGCTTTACATTAAACGGGAGAATAAAATATAAAAGAAATGTGATATACAAGATAAATAAAATATAACAAAATAAATGCGAAGCTTTGAGAAAATGTATATATTTGTTACAGTAAATGGGAGGAAAAAGAAGGGAGAGTCCAGTAGTGTGCACAGCAGAAGAATCAGTAGGAGTATCACAGAGAGAAGAATTATAATAGACCTACACTACTCAAGGTCTGTTGATAAAAGTAGAACTTGCAGTGGTTTTTACTGGTTTGTACGGGGTTCCGCTCTCCGTGTTCTTGTATGCAGGCAGTTTCTTCAGGTTTTTTTTTTTGTTGTTGGACCTTTGAATGTGTTTAAGGGAACTGCTCACAGTCTGTTGATAAAAGTAGAACTTGCAGTGGCTTTTACTGGTTTGTAAGGGGTTCCGTTCTCCGTGTTCTTGTATGTGGGCAGTTGCTTCAGTTTTTTTATTTATTATTTTATTTTACATTTGTTGACCAGGATTGTCCGACTGAACTGAAGAGCCCTTTTTCAGTGGAGGCCCAGGGAGAAAAGCTCCAACATACTATACAATTTTCATTATAAATTAGTATTCAACAACAATGTTACAGGATTATTACAAGGCATTAGGTAGTAATACAATGTTATACAGTGTCAATAATCAGGTGTACAGCATAACTATTCAAGATGTATAAAAAGAAATAGCTCATTAAGATGAGTATAGCTTTTGGGGTAAGTCGTTAAAAAATCTAGTTTTATCACGACGTTGTTGCATTAAGGCAAGATAATTACAATAGAATGTTTCTCTGAGGCAATTTGCTTAATATATTTTAGAAGACAGTAGAAAGAGTAGTCAAGGAAGATTAGAGAGAGCTAGTGAGAAGAGTGAGTTAAGGGCAGAAAGTAGGTATGAGAAGTAGGGGATGTTAAGGAGGGAGAGTGCAGTGGCAGGACCAGTGACTTTTAAAGTGCTCTTTGGTGGCTGTCAAATTGTTTAGGATGTGTAAGGGTCCTCATTTCTAGTGGGAGCCTATTCGAGCCAATAGTGGGGTGATAGCTGTACATGCTGCATCCAATTTTAGACTTGGGTTTGTAGATTTGTAGTAGGTCTTGGTTAGAGCTTCAGAGAGGTCTGGAGGGAGAATAATGGGAGATGAGAGGGGATAGTGCTGAGCAGTAGGAAGGCTGGTATAGGATAGAATGGATGATCTGGAGCGGAGGAAGAAGAAGCTGGTGGGGTAATTCCAACCAGTTTATGTGTTTTAGAGAGACAGTGATGGGATTTGTAGGTTTATTGGGCAGCAAGTCTAGCTACCTTGTTGTAGGTAGATTCGAGTTTGGTCAAGAGTGCTGAGTTACGATTTGTGAGAATTTGAGAATTGTACATTAGACTGGGTAGAAGGTAGGCAAGAGAGAGTAATCTTTGCTTCAGAGGTAAAGAATTTCTTGTTACGGTAAAGGAGACCTAGTTTTGAATGAGTCTTTTTGATACAGTTATTAACATGCAAGTCAAATTTAAGCTGATCATCGATCGTTATGCCTAAGAGCTTAATACTGGATTCTACCTGAATGGGAATGCTATTTAAGGACTGTATGGAGAAGATGGGTTTAGTATTGTTGAACTTTTTAGGTAGGAAGAGTAACAGTTCTATTTTTGTAGGTTTAAGGATGAGCTGGTTGTTGGAGAGCCATGTTTCAACTAAGTTAAAAGATGACGGAGTAGCTGAGAAGAGCTTAGAGGGAGAGTAGGCTGTGGTGATGACTGTAGAGATCTGCATATTGCTCTAAAGATGACTGAGGACAGGAGGTATAGAGCTGATTAGTAAAGACATTAAAAAGTAAAGACCCTAGGATAGACCCTTGACGTACACCCATTTTGACAGGGAGAGTAGGGGAGAGTGCAAAGTGCCATCTCACTCTGAGACCTATCAGTAAGGTAGCTGGAGAAACATGCAACAGTATCAGAGGAGAAGTTGAGGTTATGCAGTTTGTGCAGCAGAAGAGAGTGTGAGACAGTGTCGAAAGCTATTGAAAGGTCCAAGTATAGGCAAGAAATAAGTTTATGGTCGTCCATGGCTGATGGACCTATGAATGTGTTTAAAGGAACTGCTCACAGTCTGTTGATAAAAGTAAAACTTGCAGTGGCTTTTACTGGTTTGTACAGGGTTCCGCTCTCCATGTTCTTGTATGCAGACAGTGTGCTTCAGGTTTCTTTTTTGTTGGACCTTTGAATGTGTTTAAGGGAAGTTGTGCACACTACTGAGGGATGCCAGTGGGAAATACGGCAACAGAGTAAAACAAGTACAAGTCTGCTGTCACTACTAAGACAGCTTAATAATTAAGATTATATACTTTTCAGTTAAATATTTTCCAAAGCTTAAAAAAGGCTTGCAGATGCATTATTGCTGAATGAAATACATCATCATAAAGGAATAACCCTCCCCATAACCAGGCAGTATATATACACATGTGGATCTAGCTTTAGGATAGCCTATCTATTCATAATTACATGAACAAGACTACTCTTGTAGTATGAAAACAACAAAACGCAGCCTACAGCATATCCGATCTGCTTAAACATGCAGAATGTCAAGCTACCACGATCAATGTATCAATTACTAAGCTACAATATGCCTTCATCAATACAGCCTACCTATCAAGGTGCAACAAAGCATGACTTCAGACCACTGAAGATAAAACGTTTTGCTTTATAAATCCTTATAAAAGAGAGCACCACTGCACTTGTACACATAGAGCAAAACCGTTACCTTTGCTGCCACACCCATTTAACTATTTAATACCCTCACTTTCAATCCACTTCGAGACAGGTACTGCCCCCTCCTCATAAATAAGCTAACAGTGTATGAATTCTTTTGGATTCACAATGGCTCCAA